>NW_028251686.1:0-99551 GCF_964263255.1 Lissotriton vulgaris
TCTTACTTGAATTTCTATACACTGTATATGTTGTTGTTTAAAAATAAACGCTGAGAGAATGTGCAAGAAAAAGTACATAATTCAAAGATATACCATTCCTATAGGCCAAATGGTGTTACTGAAATCCTTTATATTGAAATTGTCCAATAGTATTCATATTAATACATATTAATAAATTCCTCAGAGGCTGAATTATGTTCCTAAAACTTTGGATTTAAAAATATTAGGTAGGAATTTGGTAATTTGCTAGGCAAACGTTGTTTAAAAACCAATTGAGCATCATTACCATATGTCCATCCCCTATCACATTTTAAATAGGCAGTGTAATGTCCAGATGTTGTAGAAGGACCATCATGGAATATTATTGCTATTGCTACAAAAGTTCTTCCTGATATTGTAGTTGACCTGCTACAAAATGTTTAATTAAAGTTTCAAACTTTCTTCCATCAACTGTACAACGTTGTATCATTAAAATTATATATTGTCCATATCTTTGTATAAATAATGTTGATAACATTTCTGATTTGCATTGGCTACACTCCATGTTTTGATTTGCTGCTTTAACTAGTTTGTGGAAAGACACTGATTTACAGTCTGGTAATGTCAAATACATAAATCTTTCAGTGTCTATGTTAGTGGTAGATGTCAACATACAATTTTCACATTGATGTACCCATTTATAATGAAGGGCAAAAAGATTTTCATTTTCTATTCCTTCATTTTCCAATACTGCAAGCAAGAACTTTAGAAATTCCTAAGAATCTTGTTGGATATTCTGCATAAATTGTGTGGAACCAGAACATACATCCAAAAGATTATGAATATCAGAAATGCTTTGCATTTTACTTTTATCAGTTCTCAATTTTTCATAAATACTATGCAACAAGGAACAAAATCTTTTTTCCCGATTCTCCATAATTTGCTGTAGCAAACTTTCTAGAAAAAACAATATTAACTACTACATTAGCAAAGCAGTTGATACCTGAACTATTTTCAAACTGATAACGAACAATCTCTTCAACTGTGTTCTTTTTCTTTTTGCTTGCAATCTCATCATTATCATGTTTTTTCCTTCTCTATAACTTCACTACAGATATTCCCATATCTTCTTTTTCGACCTACCACACGCTTTTCAAATACAGAATATTGACCTAAATTGGGAGCATACGCTCTTCTTAACCTATTATACTCTTTTACACAGTTTGCATCTGCAGTAATCTTTGTCTCATAAAAATCAATCAAATACAATCTAGATAAAGTTCTGACTCGGACAAAGTAACATATGCCATACCCTCTTTAAATACGGTACTTCCGATGTTCACCAAAGCACTGTCTACACTTAATCCTTGAGAATTATGAATAGTGACTGCATACGTCAGAGAAAGTGGAAACTGTTTTCTATGGGCATATAAATCTTTAACAAGCAAAAAACGAACTGAACAACGACCAATTTGTTTTACTTCTTCAATTTAATCAAATTTGATTTTTAAAAATTCAATTCCATCTCTATTTTGATAATTAACAAAATCAACAACTTTACCCATTGCTCCATTTATTAAACCTTTTTCCACATCCAACTTACGCCTTAAAATTACCCAACCGTTTATACATACATATAGATTCTTTTCTAAACCAGCAGTTTTAGATATCGAGTTTTATAAAGAATCCAATTTTGTTTTCAATTTTTCTGTCAAAATAATGGTGATTCCTTCATGCTCTATTTTATCAATGGCTTCCATTTTTAGTATTTCCTCATTTTCTGGCTTCAAAAGTTGTTTATTGAATATAGAACACTCGCGCAGTGTTGGCATTAAGCAGATTATAGATTTCGTTTCTGCAATTGTCATATATATTTTTTCAGGAAATATATTTTCATTTGGAAACAAATTTGTAAGTAGTCGACTTTGCAAAGCTTGTTTGCCTTGTTCTGTCAGAACTCCAATTCTTATATCTTGAAGAATAGTTCCATAATCAACATCATTTGCCTGTTGCATATTTGTAATGAGTTCTTTGTATTTAAAATATGACCAAATATTAATATTTCCAACACTTCCCAAAGACTTTCTGGTGTCTTCATGCACAGTGTCTTAAATACTGGTTGTCCTTTTACAGGAGTAAGTTGCAGTAGATCTCCAAAAACTATGATATGTTTTCCTCCAAATAAGACATTGTATTCTGTTTTAAGAATTTGTTGCATTCTTAAATGCACAAAAGCAAGCATTAAGTTTGAGACCATGCTTACCTCATCAATAATCAGAAGTTTCACTTTCCTCAGCACTCTTGAAACTTCATAACAAGCTTCTCCAGATAGCTTGTGATATTCCAATTTGTTTTCGTGCTCTACAGCGAGCATTAGTAAACAATGTTATGTGATTCCTTTAATGTTGTGTGCTGCCAACCCTGTTGGAGCAGTTACAACACACAGCAAACGTGAAACAGTTGTTTTCTGCAGATAACTGGTAAATACTTTAACACCTTCAGCGCGGCACAAATTTTCGCGCTGTGCTGAACGTTCTATTGAGCGGGCGGGGCCATGACGGAATGGTTCCGTCATAAGCACAGCCCAACCGGCGCTCATGACGGAACCGCTCCGTCATGAGCACCGAACGGGTTAATTAAGAAACTTTTTCCTGTTCCAGCTTGACCACAGACATACATTCGGATAGGTTGAAATGATGTGCATGGGCATTCTTTATTTTCATGAAGAAATCCATGGTCAATCTGTTGTCTCACTTGATGATATATTTCTTTCTGTTCAACATTTCGTTGTTCTTCCAAGTTTCCTAAGTCCATAATATCTTATTGAGCTTGATGCTTTGCTGTTTCTACCTCATTCATGGCGATTGCTGATTCATTTTCAACAATTGGTTGTCCTAATGGATCTTGACTTAGTGGAGCAGAACTTTGCCTGTATTGAGAACTGTCTCTAGCAACCTCAGCTGCAATAGTAGCTTCTTGATCAATTTCATTGTTCAACATTTTCACATAATTTGCAAAAAACAGTACATTCGATGTTATCTTTACAAGCATTGAAGGAATCGTCATAGCTCTGAAAATCTCCAAGTAATTCCAATTCTGAACGTCAAGGTTTGAACGGATGTAAAAGTGCTAAATAGTAAAATTCACTTTTATCAGGAGTGTCGCAACTCAGTTTTCTGTGATTAATCAAATTTCCTTTCCTTTGTTTCACCAAACATCCTTCGGAACCAATCACTGCATATTTTCCATCAATGATGTTTTCTGTAGTATTCCATTTCAAAGTATAGTTTTGCAGCACTTCATAGAGACATATGTTCTCAAGATGATGACTTCTATTTGGATAATATGTGTCCAACATGTTTGTTTTTACAATATCTGTACTTTCCTGATCTTTTTCTGCTAAATATTCGATTTCTTGAGCAGATTTAAGTACTCGATTTCACGTTGCAGCAAGACGTAGACTCAGCCAAATGATTTTTCTAGATTTTGTGTATAAACTTGCAGATGATAACCGATCTGAGCGTTCATACGCTCCAATTTCTCGATGTGATAACATCTTCAAACTGAAACTGTATAATTTCTTACTTAGACTCTTCTTGTGAGAATTCTCTTCCCACATTTCTTTCAATTCCGTATTTTCTGATTTTGTAATGTAGCATGTTACATACCCAGCAACAGCAATGGAATTATCCGCAACGTACTGAATATCCATGTTAGCATTCCACATTGAGAGAATAACCGGATTGAAATCATTTATGTATTTTGATTCTTCACTTCTTTTCAAATTGTATGTATTTTTGGAGACTTTCTAGTGATGGTATGTCTCATAGCTGACATAAAACTGATTACTCTTCCTTTGGATATTACAGGACGTGGAAATCCAAAACGACATTTGGTATAAAACTTTTCCTTAGACTTGTACTTTCGTCGACAGTATTTTCCACATCGATGGCTTTGGAATCGTAAGACTTGTTATCTTAAGTTGTTTTCTTCTTCTGTTCTTTTGGGTATAGCACATGTGGCATATTCTTCAATAAAAGACAAACAGTATAATCGGAATCAGTTCCGAATTTGGGGACATCCTTGATCCATATCAGCATATGAATATGAGGAGCACCTCTAGCTTCTCCAAAAGAAATACCCTACTTCTCCAAGAGGAGGATTCTTTTTATTGCAGATAAAAGACATCATAGCTTCAAATCTATGATTGAAATACCTGCATACATTAACAGGATCCATAGAGCACAATTCTCGAGGTGTCTTGTATTCAAGATTTTTTATATTCGAATTTGCCTCTCGAAGAAATTCAAGTAAATCATCCCAAGCGTACTCAGCACAGCTTAGGGTAAGGAACCACGTAGGAGTTCCTAAGTTCTTTAGCATACATTTAAGTTCTCCATGACGACTGTACCAATACTCATTAGAGCCACGCTGACATGTCATCAGATTAATCAGCTGAGATTCTAAATGATCATCTCTCTGATGTACTTTATCCATAAATTCCTTTGCAGAAACATTTTGAAGATGCACTCCTGTTTTCAATATGTGATTGACTGCATATGAAAGTCCAGACAAGTCATTCTCAAACAAAAGATGAAATATATATCGGATACATTGTCAAAACCTTGGATCTTCTGCATACAATCTTGTTGTCCGATATTCAGATGCAGGAATCTGCACAGGTCGTTCATCATATCGTCCACCTTTTCCTGTTAGGAACAACTGCGGAAAACGACGAGCTTCCAAGCTTTTTTCCCATACACTCATGGGACTTCCTTTTGCTTTTTTTCCATTTGGAATAACTCAATAGTATTCCCCATCACTTCTTTTGAATGAAGTGAATGTACACTACAATGTTCATAGATTTCTTCACTTTTAGACATGTCCACTTTTTCAATTTGTCCACTTGACGTTTCAGTATCTTCTGCTAAAAGTATTTCTTCTTCTCCCATATACACATTTTTATAGTACTCATTGTTTTTTATCAGATACAATGTTGCTTTTTGCACTTTCCTAACATCCACTAATTCTTGCCAGATTGTCTTACTCTTAGTAGGAACACCATTAACTAGAATAACTAGTGGTTCATTTTCTACATTCTCTACACCAATAGTTTCAATATTTGTCTTTAAATCTAGAGGTAAATATACAACTCTTCCTTTTAATCCTCTCTGTAAATCTGAAGGAGGCACTTTACCTGTTTTAGGCTCCATATGAACAATAGCTTGAAATGAGTGCACACATTGAATGAGAATAGACTCATAGGTATTTAAATCTATCAGTTCTGGAGGAATAGTTACCAACTCTAGATTATTATGGGCGGCTCTAGCGGGCATATTATTCTCATCTAATTTATTATAACAATATTTACAAATACGCTGATCAGAAACCAAATCAAAACAATTCTCTACCAACAAATAAGTTGAAAATTCCTTCCACTTATCATTATTTTCTCTTTCACTTTTTAAATACAGATCAACAGTCCTAGTCTTATCATTATAGTGAGTTCGCCGACAACAAATACAAGAATAATTTTGCCTTTCACCGGAAATCACCTTAAACTTTGTAATTTGTTCTTCAAAATGTTTTGTATTACTATGTTGCACATTCTCTTCAACATTTTCTTCTATTAATGTGTCAGTTTCTGCACTCTCTTGTTTAGGACCAAAGTAACAAAACTCAATTTCATCACAAACCTTCTTCACATCTGACACTGAGCCACGCAAAAGAGCACTGTTCAACTCATTTAACATAAGTGCTGGACTTTTTGCATAGTACAATCTTCTGACTAATTTCCGCATTTGAGAATGATGTACTGCTAAGATCCTGAAATGGTGAAAAACACTCTGACATACTTTTCTAGAAAGACAAGCCAGAGATTGACCTTGCCAACCAGTATGTTTTCTCACTCTGCAAGGGTCTAGTCCTTGCAATATCTTAATATTTTGTTTAACACTTATTTTACTATGTACTCGTAAGTAATTGCATAAAATATCAATAGATTCTTGTCGTACACTACAAATACTACTGCAATCTCAAGTGTACACTAGGGCTTTAGGACATCTCCCTAGAACTTCATCAGCTAACACTTCTTCTGCATTTCTGGGAACCATCTTCTCTTTCCCAATTAGACAACCATTTATAACCTCATATGCTCGACCACTGGTATCAACTACATGCAATAAATTATTGGTCTGAAAATAACTCTCTTCATTAAAGAAAGGCTCTGAACTTGAACCCTGGTTCCATTCCCCTAAAAAAACATCACAAAAATTAGTTCTGTTAATTACGCTTTTCCTCTTACTTTTGGCCTTCATTAAATGGATTGGTTTATCTAGTGACCAAATTCTGTTTAAAACTAAAATGAATAGTTTCATTTTTACTTCAAAAGCCTTTTGAACAATGAATTCAATATGCTTCTTCTTTTTATAAAATAGTGCTCTTTTTCTATACTTTTTCACATCTTTGAGCAAGTTAAAAACCACTCTATTATAAAAAAAATCTTTACCGATTTATTTATACAGATTGTGCCTTCTTTTACTATACATTGAATCTTTACAATGTAAATTTTCTTTTTCTCCTTTCCTGTTATTCATATTCTCTTTTCTTGTCGAACCATTCTCAGTAGTTTCCACATTCTGCACACTGTTTCTAGGCTTTGAAAGTTTTTAAATGAATTGTTTTGTTGTCTTACCGGAAGATTTTATTTTTTTACCCACATGATGTTGCTCATCCAATACTTGTTGTTAAATTTTCACCAAATAATTGTCCTTTTCTGTCCTTTTCTCTTTCTTCATTTTTCAGGCATGATAACTATATTTTAATGATGATAAACAATATCTGTAAAACAAACACATAAATAAATGTATTTTAATACATTTATAAATTATACATTTCTATTACTATACAAACAAATTTAATATAAAAACCATTTAACCACTTTCTTTTGTAATCAGTAATTGAAATTGTAATTCAAGGTGTAAAGATAACTGTATAGGTGATTACAGGTCTGCATGTGTAATGGACAAGGGTTTGTACCAGTGTGAATGATTAGAGTACTGCAACGAGAGTGCCTGGGTGAATTTATAAATAGTTCACTTTTGGCATAGTGAATGGATTAGTAGATGGTACTGAATAGGTCACTATAGGATTGAAAGAGCAGTGACAGGGTGTTTGCTGGAGTGTACGGATACTGCCTGGATAAATGAACATGTATAAGATAAATGTATAGGTGATTAAATGAATAGATGCACATTGGACAGAGGTTTGTAGCACTCCATGTTGTAAGCCCTTGATTACTGTATGAGTACTTGGATACTGACTGAATGATTGGAATACTGCAAGGAGAGTGCCTGGGTGAATTTATAAGTGGTTGAGTTTTGGCACAGTGAATGGATTAGTACATGGTGTTGAATGGGTCACTAGAGGAGTGCAAGGGGAGTAACAGGGTGTTTGCAGCAGTGTGTGGATACTGACTGGGGCGTTGTAGGCCTGAAACACAAGTGTGTAGGTCGTTAGAGGATTACATGCATAGTGTATGGGAGTTTGAAGCATTCCATGTGCTAAGGCCTGGCTTGCTGCATGAGTACTTGGATAGTGACTGCATGATTACAGTACTACAAGGAGAGACACTGGGTGCATGTATAATTGGTTGTGTTTTACTGCAGTGAATGGATTAGTACATGGTGGTGAAAGGGCCACCAGAGGAGTGCAAGGAGAGTAACAGAGTGTTTGCAGGAATGTATGGATACTGACTGGGGAATTGGAGGCCTGAAACACAAGTGTGTAGGTGGGTAGAGGACTACATGCATAGTGCACAGGAGTTTGAAGCAGTCCATGTGCTAAGGCCTGGCTCGCTGCATGAGTACTTGGATTCTGACTGAATAATTAGAGTACTACAAGGAGAGACACTGGGTGAATGTATAATTGGTTGTATTTTACTGCACTGAATGGATTAGTACAAAGTGTTGAATGGGTCACTAAAGGAGTGCAAGAGGAGTAACAGGGTGTTTACAGGAGTGTATGGATACTGACTGGGGAATTGTAGGCCTGAAACACAAGTATGTAGGTGGTTAGAGGACTACATGCATAGTGCATAGGAGTTTGAAGCAGTCCATGTGCTAAGGCCCTGGATTGCTGCATGAGTACTTTGATACTGAGTGAATGATTAGAGTACTACAAGGAGAGACACTGGGTGAATTTATAATTGGTTGCGTTTTACTGCAGTGAATGGATTAGTACATGGTGCTGAGAGGGTCACTAGAGGAGCGCAAGGGGAGTAACAGGGTGTTTGCAGGAGTGTATGGATACTGACTGGGGAATTGAAAGCCTGAAAAACAAGTGTGTAGGTGGTTAGAGGACTACACAAATAGTGCATAGGAGTTTGTAGCAGTTCATATTATAAGGCCCTGGATCACTGCATGAGTACTTAGGTACTGATTGAATGATTAGAGTACTGCAAAGAGAGTGCCTAGGTGAATTTATAAGTAGTTGGGTTTTGGCACAGTATATGAATTAGTACATGGTGCTGAATTGGTCACTAGGAAATGCAAGGGGTATAATAGATTTAGAAACACTTATGTGTCAGCAAATATATTAAGTAATCAAATGCTTCTCTCACAATGGTTACCCAAATGCACGTAGACGCACAGTGTTATTGTAGATATGCAACACTATTCCTTGGACTTTAACCAAAGACACTCACTAGCCTGAAAGAGGTAAAGTGACTGCACACATTCTACATATTTCACTACTGTATTCTAGTGTGAACACCTGACTCATTCTGCAAATACATAAGCAATGACTGGCTTCTAATACTACTAAAACTTGACAACAAGATAGGTTCTTAAGACAGGTATGTGTCAGCAAAGTCATGAAGTTGCCAAATGCTTCTCTCACAATGGTTGCCCAAATGCAGACAGACTCACAGTGTGTTTCTAGACAAACAGCACTATTACTTGGACTGTACCAAAACAGAATCACTAGTCTGGAAGAGGTAAAGTGACTGCACACATTCTACATATTTTACTACTGCAATCTAGTGTGAATACATGAATCATTTTGCAAATACATAAGCAATGACTGGCTTCTAATACTACTAAAACTTGACAACAGGATAGGTTTTTAAGACGGTTATGTGTCAGCAAAGACATGAAGTTACCAAATGCTTCTCTCACAATGGTTGCCCAAATGCAGACAGTCTCACAGTGTGATTCTAGATAAGCAACACTATTCCGTGGACTTTAACCAAAGAGACTCTGGTGACTAGGGCCTTAGCACAAGGAATGCTTCAAATTCCTATTTCTCTAGTGACTAGATCTGTCTGCAAAGACATGAAGTAACCAAAATGCTTCTCTCACAATGGTTGCCCAAATGCACACAGACTCACAGTGTGATTCTAGACAAACAACACTATTACTTGGACTGTACCAAAACAGAATCACTAGTCTGGAATGGGTAAGGTGATTGCACACATTCTACGTATTTCTGAACTACACTCTAGTGTGAAAGCCTGACTCATTCTGCGAATGCATAAGAAATGACCTTGAGGCCCATAGGAATCAATGTCAATTACTGAATCGGTAAATACCGATTCGGTAAAATTACTGAATTGTCAAGGGGGACAGGGTGTCACTTTGACACCCTGTTGCACCCCTGATTCTGGCTTGTGTGCCATACATACATGCCCTAAGGGCATGTATGTGTGCCACATGGCACAACATACATGCCCTAAGGGCATGTATGTGTGACACATGGCACAGGTGTACATGCACAGATGTGCATGTACACTGGAATTCGTTATTTACCACAAAACATTATTTCGTGGTAAATAACGAATTCTTAAGGGCCTGTGGCACTGTTTTCAGTGCCACCTACATTTAGATTTACCGATTCTGTAAATTTACTGATTCCTTATTCCTGTGTGCATCCTTCCACTGCTCACGCTTTCTGAGGTACTATTTTTAGGTCTCGCATAGAGCAGTGCATGCGCTGCTTCTACGAGGCATCAAGTAATCAGCATTACTACTGAAACTCCACCCATTGGATTTGTCTTTGTTTTGTCGCTGGCCATTGGTGGAATCTGGCATTTCTGTTCTTAGCTTGTGGGAAGATACATCACTTCCTTTTTCTTCCCTTTCTGGAGGAAGCAGCATGGACCAACTACAGTTAACTTACGCTGCTGGCTGTTATCTGCTTAATTAGGGACTACTTTTTTTCTTTGCTGCTCCCATTTCCACATCTAGCAGCTTCCTAAACTTACCCGACTGTATTTATTTATTTACAGCCACCTCCTCGCAGTGTTTGTTATACTTGTTTGTCTCTCTTCACACTCCTCAGAGATCTCTGCTTATTTATTATTAAGTGAACAGCGGACGTCCAGGCTCGAACCATGTTCTCCAGCTCCAAAGTCGGCAGCGTTACATGTTGAGCCACGTCCTTGGTTCTATTTTCTGCACCCGTTTTTCAGTTAGTTTCAGATGCTACATTTATTATTCGTAGGCTGCACCGGGGATGGAGTTAAACTGCTTCTTTTTTATATATCTGCACTCAAAAAGTAAAACCTCATTAGCTAGGACTGGGACGGAAGAGCGGGCGAGGAGATAAGATTTTTGGCTATAACTGAGTAGTTAGATTTTGCTGCATATTTACTACTTTGGCGCCCTCTGCAGCTAAAACAGCAGAAGCGCTAATCCTGCACATCTTGTAAAAACTCAGATCAGTATCTGGGTAGCTTCTTTTGGTTTCGCAAGGTTCTGTTTACTGTAATACGAGGACTGGCGCAAGAGGGGACAGGGCCAGTGGACAGTGACGGTATACCAAAGAGAGGCGAGCTGAAAACATGGTAGACTCACCAAGGAAAGGGCTATAAATGCTACCACCTGTCTGATACTTAATCTAATCTTTGTAAGTCATGGAGCACATATCAGTAACTGCTCGAAGAGTACGGCACCTCAGCAGCTGTTTAGATGCCTGCTCTTCCTCAATGAACGCGCTCTCACATTAATCATGCATATCATACACAAAGCCTCTGTGTTAGTTCTTCGGCCCATGTGTTGTGACACCCCGTCGTGACATTTAGAAAAAGATTCTGATATGTGTCATGGTGAAACCTGGGCAAACAGGAATGGTGGTAGGAGATAGGATGCATCATGTGTATGGAAGTGCGTCATTTGATTACGCGAGCAAAGTCTTTCCTTACAGCCCAGTCCTCCCTTTAGTTGCAGTTTCCTGATTTATTTATGTTTGTACCCGAGATAGGTTTCCTCACGAGTGCTAGCTGGATGGTGAAAATCCGTATGCCTTTGTTCTCGCGCGTTACCTGAACCTGAATTGTATGCTGCAGTCTTTTTTCTGTGAAATAACTTAAATGGGTTCAAAGTCTAATTTTAATGAGAAAAGCCACTGCAGAGAACTTTGCAAACGATGAGCAGTAATCATTGTATTCATGAGAATTACGCCAGAGGGGAAAAAATCGTACAATTTCTCACACCCTAAATCATGTCCTAAATTCTGAGTCTATAGTTCTTACCATGAACGTTGTGTTAATTGTCATATTCTGAATGCATACAGTTACACGCATTGCTGTGGGTTCTTAATAAAGGTATTTTAGGATCATGTCTTAATGTATGTACTGCAAGGAGCAGAACACCAGATTCTTCCAGCTTTCTGATGTCTAGTGCGTAACCTCCAGCCCTGTTTGCTTCACAATTGTATGTAGTCTGTCTTGACTGTCACTGCCTTCCCCCTGATATTGTCATCGCCCTCCTGCTCATGCTGTCACCACTCTCCATCTGATACTGCCATTGCCCTCCCACTGATGCGGTCACCACTGTGCATCTGATACTGTCACTGCCCTCTTTTCATATTGTCTTTGCCCTCGCACTGAAGGTATTACCACTGTGCATCTGATGCTGTCACCACCCTTCCGTTGATGATGTCACTGCTTTTCATCTAATGATGGCATTGTTCTCTTTCTTATGCTGTTACCAACCTATTGCTGGTGCTGTCTCTTCCCATCTGATGCTGTCACTGCCATCATGCTGATGCTGCCACCGTCCTGCTGCAGATGCTGTCACTGTTCTCCATCTGATCTTGTCATTGCTCTCATCTGATGTGGTCAACACTGTGCGTCTGATGCACCCACTTCTACTGATGAAGTCACTGCTGATACTGTCGCGGCTCTTCATCTGATGCTGTCACTACTGTGCATCTGATAGTGTCAATATTATACTGCTGACACTGTTTCCGCTCTCGTAAATGATACTGCATTTTATTTATCTGTTTTCAAAACAACACATGAATAAAAGGAATTGTCATTTACAATGTCAATAGCTCAAACTCTAGTAAATGCAAGACCTATTGCATTGAAAATGCTTGTTTCTGTAACTTGCAACAGAGCATTTGTTTGATTGCCCCAGTGTTATTGCTTGCCCCATTATGTTGTCCCTGCCCTTACCCTCCCTCATTGCTTGCCCTGTCCACCCTGTCCATCTCCCCATTATTGCCTGCCCCGCCCTTCACCCCCTCTTGCCAGAAAACAAATAGATTATTATGTTACGGTGGAGCTCGTATTTGTGTTGCTTGTCCCGGGGCCGGATGGTGTGCCGGTAGATCTTTACAAATATGAGATGGACTTATGGGCACCCATTCTAACACAATTTTTTAATGCTGCAATTGAATTCCACAGACCTGGGGCCAATCAATTATTGTACCCCTTTTTAAGAAGGGTTCAAGGTCGGAGGCTTGCAACTACAGTCCCATCTCCCTCTTGGACTCATAGATTAAAGTACTAAGTAGAGTCCTCCTAGATAGATTTGAAACGGTACACAGTCAAAATATCGAGTTGTAAATATCGACCTACCAAAATATTGTGTTAGAAATTTTGAAGGTATAGAATATCGATGCCAAGAATATCGTTGGACAGAATATCAACCCTAAGGTAAGTAATATCGAAATTATTTATATCGATGTAAGTAATATCGAAGTTAGTAATATCGATAGCATATATATCGATGTCACTAATTTCGATGACACTAATATCGATATTTGTATGATTTTTTTGTTTTTTATTATGTATGTGTTCTATGTGTTACTTAAGTATTTAAAATAAATATTATATGTGTATTAATTTTATATATTAATACATTTATTTATAAGCTAATTATATGTTTTAGTACCGGAGCGGGTAGTGGGTTTATAGGGGAATAGGGTGGGAAGTAATGTAATTATGTTTAATTAATTATTAATTAGTAGGAGTTATACAATAATTTTAATTAATTGATAATTAATGTTAATTAATTGGAAATTAATTTTAATTAATTGACAAATATGTTCTGTAGCGGGTTGTGGGTTTATAGGGGAATAGGGTGGGAAGTAATTTAATTATGTTTAAATAATTATTGATTAGTAGGAGTTATAAGTTAATGTTCATTAATTGATAATTAATTTTAATTAATTGGACATTAATTTTAATTAATTGATTAATTGATAAATATGTTTTGTAGCGGGTTGTGGGTTTATAGGGGAATAGGGTGGGAAGTAATTTAATTATGTTTAATTAAATATAAATTAGTAGGAGTTATAAATTAATTTTAATTAATTGCTAATTAATTTTAATTATTTGGAAATTATTTTTAATTAATTGATAAATATGTTCTGTAGCGGGTTGTGGGTTTATAGGGGAATAGGGTGGGAAGTAATTTAATTATGTTTAATTAATTATTAATTAGTAGGAGTTATAAATTAATTTTCATTAATAGCTACATTTTCAATAATTGGAAATAAAATATAATTAATTCATAAATTGATAAATATGTTTTGTAGCGGGTTGTGGGTTTATAGGGGAATAGGGTGGGAAGTAATTTAATTATGTTTAATTATTTATTAATTAGTTAGAATTATAAATTAATTTGAAATAATTGCTAATTAATTTTAATTAATTGGTAAATAATTTTTTATTGGTTAGGGATGTCGAATATGCAAACCAACGCACTTATGTCTTCTATCAGGAACACAATGTTAAAGAAGGCTTTCAACAATATTTGACAGCCGTTACAAGAAGCTCTCATCGTTTTGTCTTGACAAGGTTGAGATTAGGTACTGTGCACCACCTAGTGTCCTTTCCTTACAGTGGACGGAATAGTAATTTACCTTGCCCATGTGATGGGATATCCAAACAGAGCTGTTGCCATTTTATGCTTTTTTGTAAATTTTATATTTTTTTAAGGAAACTGTATTTAAAGCTCATCTTTTTAAAATATAATAAAAGAACAACTAAAGATGCGCTGCGGATAATGTTCGAATTGAATAGTACGGATATCTGTTTTTATGTAGCTACATATATTTTAAAATGTGTATCCGCAAGGAAATCAATTATTGTATGACCAATGAAATAAGTGTATATTGTTACTAGTACAGGTCACTTTAATTGCATTTTTTTATTCTTGGAATATTGTAGGAACTTTATTTTCTATGAGCCTTAAATTGTACCATTAGGAATTATTACAAATAATTATCCCTTGGTTGGCATGAATTATTATAATACGATTTTTGTACACCTGTTTAAAATGATTTTAAAAGTATTTGTCTGTGGAGAACAACCTCAAGCTCTTGTACAGTTTTGAAAATCAAAATAGTACACTGTATTTTCTTCCTACATGTATTACAATGTATAATTTTATTTTGTCTGCTATATGGTTATATTTTTATATACGGAATAAAGCATTTCGAAATTAAAATTGAAATTGTGTTGCTTGTCCTGTCATTCTTTGCCCTGTTGTTGTTGCTTGCCCTGACCACCTGCTTACTCACTTGTCGTTGCTTGCCCCTCCCCCACCCACGTTGTGGCTTACCCCGTCCTTCCACGCCCCATCTCACCTCCCTTTTATTGCTTGCCCCATCCGTCACCCCCTCCCGCCAGAAATCAACAGTGCGAAATGTGAAGCAGTGTTCTACAGTAGCGCAGCTAATGCACAAATAAACATTAGAGCCATTCATTCCCACAAGGTAAGTGCCAGGAAATTGTAAGAAATAGCTATTTATCATTTTTTTGATGGAAGTATGAATTGTGGTTAAATGACCATGTGCAAGCAGGCTGTCCGATGTATTTGTTTATTTCATTTGCATTCTGCATCTTTTTAACACATCGTAACCAACTTCATTATCCATCCAGTGCAACCGCGCCATCTGAGATAATGAGATGCAGCTGCCGCCCTGCGGCCGCCATGTTGGGACCACACACACACTTTACATCTAGGTGTTAAGTATGGACAAAGTTTCTGTTCTAGTGGGTCTTAGACTTTTTGTCCTAACTTCCTGGCTTGTATGATTTCCATAACCTCACAAGCGTTTGTGGATTTAACATACTTATTCGAGCATTCATTATGTCCGATGGTATAAACAGGAAACCGAAGCCACTGGGGCATTTTAAATCGTGCCATATATGTATCCGCTTGAAGGAGGGAAGAGGGGATCAAGGGAGCACTGTGCAGATCATAAATGTACTTTGTAGCTTAAAGCCATAACGAGGGAAATTATTACTTTTTAGCAATGTTACACCAGGTCACTGCTGCAGCCACTGCTGTGATGTAAGTTTCAAACAAGCATTGGCAAAGCCAATAGGCCTCACATTTGCCATAGCTATTGGCTTTGTCAATGCCATTTAGCCATGTTGTACCATATCTGTGCAGCGTGGCTTAAAAGTTAGAAACTAGCATTGATAATGCATCAGTTTCGCCTAGGTAATGAATAAGGAGGATGTGGCGCAGTGGCCAGAGCTGTTTACTCAAGAGCTGGGGATACCGTTTCAAGTCGTTTCACCACATACCATCCTGTGATTCTATTCCAATCACTTAATCTCTCCAGGGTGGTACATTGTTATATAAATATTCTGCAGGAGTAAAAGGCAAAACTTTATGACAAAATAGTTCCACCGAAGCAAATGTTAACAGTATTTTGGGGAGGGAAACTAATAATAGAAACAGATAAGGAACAAGCATTGGTAAATGCAGGAAAATATGCTACAACCAATAGAAATGGAGGAAAGGTAAGTGGCATATTTTAGAAAAAAGGGGGACCCCTACTTACTAATGTATTCACTACCGGTAGGGAGTAAAATAGACAATTTTTTAGAAGAACATATGGTAGTGAGCTTAGTAATTAAGCCAAAAAACCCAAGGAGACCAAGAAGCTAATTAGCTAATGGAAGTGACATGTAAATCAGATTGATAGAACAAAGCCCAATAATTATATTCAAAAATAGTTTGTGGTTTATTTAAATATTTTCTTCATTTTTTTTATAAGAATCTTATTTATAAAAGATACATATAAGTATTTAAAACATCATTAACATACATTTTGTGATTTCAAAAAATGATTAACATATATTCAAAAATAGGGATTTGAACACACAAAAAAACCAAACACAGTACAAATGACTAAGATGGTAAATAGGGCTAGTGGAGTAAGCAAAGCGGTGGGTGGAGACTCTACGCGCGTTTCGGCATTTGCCTTCTTCAGGAGACCGTCATTTGCTTTAGGACAGAAACATAACACTGCAAGACAATTAAAATCATGTCACATACACATGCATAGTAAGTTTTGTATTGTTGTTATGCAATTCTGATAGAAGACTTGGGTCTAAATAATATACATTGACATACTATACATAGATGTTTGAAACCATTTTTTATCAATTGACCTTATATCTCTGAGCAGTTACATTTTCAAAGCAGACAGATTGATTTATATACATAAAATAATTATTTGATTGATATACAGGTGTAACTGATATATTTTCTTTGAGACATTTGTCATCAAGCCCTGTTTTTCTAGTCCAATCTCTACATATCTGGGTATATTGAACAGATCAGTCTAAGTGAAATTATAGAGATCCGTATATGATATAAGTGAAAGGGCTAGTAAAATTAGTTATGAAAGCAAAAGAGAGGGGAATGGAAGAGAGAAGAAAGAAAGGAGTATAGCAGATTGCTAACTTTATATTGTTAAAAGTAAGTTGAAAATATGGATTATAGTTAGGATTACCTTATGAGGTAAGGGTAGGCCACTAGTAGTTTGACCTAGTCAGAGATTAGAGGCAGACTTTTTAAATGTACTTACAAAGACAGAAGGTATACTCTTATTTTTAGAAAATTCTCTTGCTGGTCGATCACGAAGGTAAGGTAGATATCTGTACCTCGCTAGATGTAAAAAATATAGACAGTTTTTATGTAACAGACTGTTGTGGAACAAGTTTATGATATTCATAGGCAGCTTTTTATGTAACAGACTGTTGTGGAACATGTTTTTGATATTCATAGGCAGCTAAATGTTAATGACTAATTTAAGAAAAGCCCATAATTTCTCATAAATATGATGGGCTAAAACAAAGTTAGCAGTCACAAGGATTAATCTAAAGGGATGACCCATGTAAGGAACCATATAGATATAATATATAACATTTTTTCATTACCTTACTAATCTTCTTGGTATTTTTGTTGTTATTATTAAGATGATAGTTCCACTTATAGAGGTATTAGAGGATTGACCATAGGTGTACAACACTGCGACACAAGAAGAGATATAAAAATCGATATTTACTGATCGTAACAGGGAATTGAAATATCAAAAAGAGGTAGGACGCTTAACATATATCATTATATACCTTATTAGTTATAATTGTTGCCTTCGTGAATAACTGGGTATAGAAAGCGATGATTATCCAGGGGTGAAGTAGTTCTGATCGCCGAGCTTGTGTATTGAACGAGTATTGGGCGGTAGCTGACTGTAAGTATTCAAATTATGCAAAGGGATGAAATAGAAAAAAACCCAAGGACAAGGTATAATTAAAATACAGGTACAAAAGGTGTCTGACTGTAATGGAAAGAAGTATGCTTCTCTAGGGTGATATGTGTAATGACATAGCGTACCTGATAAATGTTGGCCGCTTTAACAGTATAGTGGATATTCGTTTATATATAGTTTCCTCTGTTTGCCATTTCTTTACCTAGGGGAGAGTATGAGATATATTAAGATCTCACTAGTATTAGTTACTACGGGTAGTGGTTAGATGAGTTCAGGCAAAATACATACCCAAGTAAGCAGCGGGCGTTTAGATACATCAGGATTCTGGACACGCCTCGAGCCAAGTAATTATCTAGGAAAGGACATAGTGACGATTAAGGCCTACTGTTGGTAAGTAAAACAGAAGAAAAGCTAGCGGGGCTTCGTCGAAACTGACTAACCTAAGAGAGGCCGAGCGTGTGGCTTCACCGGGGGTTCTGGATGTCCTGCGTCATCGCGTCGAGGGAAACAAATGATGAGAAGGGAGGTGCTATATATAGCGCATTTTTAAAGTTAAATTGGAACCGGTGTGTCCAATAATCAGGAGGCGTGGTAAAAGACAAAAGATGAATTAAGGCCTCGGGGGTATGTCTGTGTGTGGTCACATGAACCAATCAACATGCACTCATAGTTCAAAACAAGGCATGATGCGGACGTTCCGCGTGTCATGCGCCAGCGGGTGAGCCCTTGTACCAATAGGCTTACGTTTGTAGTTCGTTAGTTGAAACTACTTGATAATATAAAAAATTTATACATAGCTACCTCGGTGGTATGTAATTGAGGATAGTTCAAAAAAGGCACAGGGAAGTTGTTCTATAAGATGAATGCTACTGAATGAACGCGTGTGTCAAAAAGAAGAACCCGTTTGTAGTTCGTGAACTATAAATACATAAGTATGTGTACATAACTCACGTTTGATGATTAACTTGACGGGGAATGGATGCTTATGCACGGTGACGATAGTCATGCAGACAGTGAACCAACAAGCATATGTTGGCGTACTAGGCATGTAATGAACGTTTAGCCATAAGCTTGAAATAGTCGTTCAGCAAGTTGGAACTGCTCGGAACGGTCGCCGTCTCATAGAGCACAAGATAGAAACATAACCCAGTTAATGTATTTTGTATAGTGTATTACGGTAAACATAGGATCATAGTTTAGCAAATAGGAGCTGCGCGAAGTGGTAGCTATATTTTGGCAGAAGTGATAGCATGATAAATAAGTTAATGTCTGTGTGCGCGTGCTCAATAGAGCAAAAACAGGGATTTAAATACAAATTAGTAGTGAGGTACCAGGCACTTGACAATCGTATCTATTCTGGTGGCATATATATAGAGTATTTAGAGAATTATCTCAAATATATATACAGTATGACTTTACATGTAGGTTCCATCTGGTGAATTAATTTAAGTACATACCATAGATGATGGTAATGCCTCAAGAGGAGATACATCATATGATCGCTTGCTCCCATGGGATTTCAGAGTTGAGCCCCATGTTTGCTGTGTTGAGAGAAAAGATCCAATATACCTTTCGCTTTTTACGAATCTTTTCAGGGCATAATCCAGGTCTGGGTTGTATGTTTTCGAGAATAAACCACCTTAGATCCTCAGGTGTGTGCTCAAGTTCCAAAAAATGTGCGACCAATGGGGCATTGATTTTCTTAGTACGAATAGCAGATTTGTGTTCTGTTATTCTTTTATTGATGGCTCTGGAAGTTTCACCCACATAGCCTTTCTGACACGGACACAGTATTAAATATACTACGTTCTGGGTTCTGCAATTCGTCATTGTTTTGCAGACAATTGTAATGTTGTTGAAGGTGAGATCTTTTCTTTCAATAGCTTGTGGACAAGTCTTACAGGTGCCGCATTTGTAATTGCCTACGACGGGGTTATTGCTGGTTATGCTTCTTTGTATTGGGTTTGGTTTCATTGGCATTCTTGACCTAACTACTAGGTCTTTTATGTTTTCATTTCTTTTGTAAGCAATGACCGGTTTGGGTATGTGGTTGACCTTAGATTTGTTCACATTGAGTAAATTCCAATTGGAATAGATGATTTGTCTTATCTTTTCATTCATTAGGGAATGTCTTGTGACCAAAACTAGCTGTTCGTTTTGTTTAGGGTCCTTTTCTCGTAGAATAGATTGGCGATCGAAATATCGAGCTCTCTTGTACGATTCCCGGACAAGCCTGTGCGGGTAACCGCGATCTTCAAATTTCTTTTTCATAATCATGGATCTTTCATCATAATCTTGTAATTTAGAGCAATTACGTCTAAGTCTCAAAAATTGGCTGAACGGAATGTTGTTCTTCTGTGATGCAGGGTGAAAACTTTTATAATGGAGCAAGGTGTTACGTGCCGTCGGTTTAACAAATAGATCCACATATATCTGACCTTGATCATGCTTAATGATTAGATCTAAAAATTCCATTTCAATATTGCTAATGTGTGATATGAATTTGAGGTTATGGTCACAGGCATTGAGCCAGGTAATGAATTTGTTAAGGGTGTCCTCATTGTCGTCCCATATGAAGATGACATCGTCGATATATCTCGACCAATGTAAAACTGTTTCATAAAAGGGGGCTATGTCATTGAAAATGTGGATGTTTTCGAATGAGGCCATGTATATATTGGCTATCGTAGGGGCACAAGAAGCGCCCATACTCACTCCTTTTTGTTGTTTATAGAGAGTGCCTTGAAATTCAAAAACATTTTCCTCTAGGACGATCTTGAGGCAATCTAGAATGAAAGTCTCGTTGCAATCGACTTCATATGTGTTGATGTGGCATGCACAGGAACCAATGATAAGCTAGGAAACAGAGGAGGAAGGATGTAAGTCCCTTTTAAGTCTGTATTAAGAAGAATAGATTTCTGAAGCACAGCGCAAGCACTGTGCAGGCAAAACCTAAAAAGGTGTTTGAACTAGATGCAGCAGGTCAAGTCAGGATGCTTTGTCAAGCAAGACGATGGTTTTAAATCCAGATGTCGGTGGGGTAATGTTATGTTGAAAGATAAGTCAAGGCAGGCAAAAGATTCTGCCTGGTAAATGTACCTATTGATGCTGAGAGTTGATACTATCTCCTCAAATGCAATTTGAACCAACACATATGCTGTGCTTCATGACTGGTGCTATCAAACATAGTCCTGGTAGTGAAGGTTAAATCTGTTCAGAAGCATGCCCTGGTTCTAGTGCCCTTATCACTAAGAGGAGGCAGGCTTTCAAGTAGATCCAAGTCCGCATGTGCTTGCAGATCTAAAGCAGTATACCAGTCCCCACAGTGTTTTACTTTAATCCTGGAAGTAGAGAGTCAATTGAGAGGCAGGAACTTATCTTCAAACTATCCTCTGAAAAACACAAGGTGCCAGATGTACGACCCTTTTTTGCATCCACAAAGGGGAGATACCCTTTGCACAAATGCTATTTTGCAAGTCACAGACTCACAAAATAGCGTTTGCGACTCCTGCTGTGAGAAAGGGGCGTCCCTTCCTAATAGCGAGTCACCATGCCTTGTGCAATTGTTTTGCAATCGCATTTGCGGCTGCAAAACACTTGCAGTTTACCACCTACTTTAAGTAGGTAGTTAACCACTCGCAAACAGGAAGGGTCCCCAGTGGACCCCTTCCCCTTTGTGAGTATGTGAGGAAATATTTTTTAAGAGCAGGCAGTGGTCGCAGGGACCACTGCCTTCCCTTTAAAAAATGAAACTGAAAAGTTTCATTTTTCTTTGTTAAATGCATAGTGTTTTCCTTTTAAGAAAATTGGCTGCATTTAAAAAAAAAATGCTTAATTTAAAAAGCAGTCCCTGACATGGTGGTCTGCTGACCCCAGCAGGCCACCATCCCTGTGAGTGCTAGCCATTCCCAATGGGGTCGCAAATTGCGACAGCCTCATTAATATTCATGAGGCATGCAATTTGCGACCCCATTGGGAATTGCAAACAGTGTCTGAGACACTGTTGTACATCCCAATTTGTGAGTCGCAAATGCGACACAATGTGCGAGTCGCAAATGCAACACAATTTACCAGTCGCAAATTGGTGGGTCGTACATCTGGCCCAAAAAGTCTTGTTGATATAGGCATGGCACTTTCATTTTTCTTCTAAATCTTAGCAGCTTGAGAAGTGCCAATGGGCCGAGCATGGTATTTAAAAATGAAACAAGTATGTCCCTGGGTGGTGAGCCTAATCCAATTCTTCGAATGTTCCCAGTGAATCCTACCAGTTTCATTACAGTGGGTGACTTCCAGCACTAGTTTCCTCACAGATCCCATAATAATTAAATTTCCAAAATGGCTCTAGGCAATCTCATGGTCAATGATCTCCTTTTGCCACCCATCCAAAACTAACCACCATCCTCTATTCCATGTTAAAGGCATTCTTGCACTTTCTTCTGGCACCTGACCAGGATGTCCCACAAAGCAGTGGTGACAGAGTCTGGAGTGAACATCTTCATAAAATGAGCTTGTTAATATCAATGCTTTCAGGTCTCAAAACCTAGTTTAGCTTCCCTTCTTATTTCTGGAATAATGAGTATAGTCTCTTTGAAGAGGCAAGGTGGCAGATTACTTGGGCAGCATTAGTAAGAGGTGTGTTTTCACTATTTCCAAAGGCTTGAAATGCAATGGTGAGGCAGCACCCAATTAAACCCATGACTTGAGGTGGGAACTTCTCTTTCTGCAGACAGGTGATCTCATTTGATTTGTTTATGGTATGTGAAATTAGAGCCAATGTTTAAGGTCAATGTTAAAGGGTTGTCCATCAGATTCCACTCCATCATTAACAAAGTTAAGTGATTAGTTCGTGCAAGAGTTTAAAGATGCTTTTACCCTTCATTCTATTAGTCTGTTGCACCTTTTTCCTGTGTGCTTGTTTCCTGACAAGAAACAGACTAAGGGCCAGATGTATGACCCTTTTTTGCAACCGCAAATGGAAGAACTTCCAGTTTGAGGCTGCAAAAAAGGGTAATAGCAATTGCAACTCTTGCTATTAGGAAGGGACATCCCTTCCGAATAGCGAGTCAACATGCCATGTACTAGTAATCTACGATGGATCACACACCGCTAGCCTCTCCTCCGGATCGCCCCTGAGAACTCTGGTATATGAAGTGCATGAAGTTTGAAGAGTTGAAACAAAAGTTCATGAGTGGTTCACCAAAGTTGGTGCAAGTAAGTACTTGTGGTTCCCAGGATCTCTAGACCCGGGGCATGGCCCGGGTTTCGGGATAATTTCCCTCATCAGTAGAGACAGGATTTGGGGTGGATGAGAAGGCCGCCAAGTAACCGTCACAGGCCTCGATGCCTCTCCGGCGCGCAGGTGCGTCTCCAAAAGCTTGTCAGCTTATGGGCTCATGGGAGCCCTTTAACAGAAATCTATGATGGATCGCACACCGCTAGCCTCTCCTCCGGATCGCCCCTTAGCACTCTGGTTTATGAAGTGCATGAAGTTTGAAGAGTTGAAACAAAAGTTCATGAGTGGTTCACCAAAGTTGGTGCAAGTAAGTACTTATGGTTCCCAGAATCTCTAGACCCGGGGCATGGCCCGGGTTTCGGGATAGTTTCCCTCATCAGTAGAGACAGGATTTCGGGTGGATGAGAAGGCCGCCAAGTAACCGTCACAGGCCTCGATGCCTCTCCGGCGCGCAGGTGCGTCTCCAAAAGCTCGTCAGCTTATAGGCTCATGGGAGCCCTTTAACAGAAATCTACGATGGATCGCACACCTCTTCAAACTTCATGCACTTCATATACCAGAGTGCTCAGGGGCGATCCGGAGGAGAGGCTAGCGGTGTGCGATCCATCGTAGATTTCTGTTAAAGGGCTACCATGAGCCCATAAGCTGACGAGCTTTTGGAGACGCACCTGCACGCCGGAGAGGCATCGAGGCCTGTGACGGTTACTTGGCGGCCTTCTCATCCACCACAAATCCTGTCTCTGCTGATGAGGGAAACTATCCCAAAACCCGGGCCATGCCCTGTGTCTAGAGATCCTGGGAACCACAAGTACTTACTTGCACCAACTTTGGTGAACCACTCATGAACTTTTGTTTCAACTCTTCAAACTTCATGCACTTCATATACCAGAGTGCTCAGTGGCGATCCGGAGGAGAGGCTAGCGGTGTGTGATTAATCATAGATTTCTGTTAAAGGGCTCCCATGAGCCAATAAGCTGACGAGCTTTTGGAGATGCACCTGCGCGCCGGAGAGGTATCGAGGTCTGTGACGGTTACTTGGCGGCATTCTCATCCACCCCAAATCTTGTCTCTACTGATGAGGGAAACTATCCCGAAACCCGGGCCATGCCCCGGGTCTAGAGATCCTGGGAACCACAAGTACTTACTTGCACCAACTTTGGTGTACCACTCATGAACTTTTGTTTCAACTCTTCAAACTTCATGCACTTCATATACCAGAGTGCTCAGGGGCGATCCGGAGGAGAGGCTAGCGGTGTGCGATCCATCGTAGATTTCTGTTAAAGGGCTCCCATGAGCCCATAAGCTGACGAGCTTTTGGAGACGCACCTGCGCGCCGGAGAGGCATCGAGGCCTGTGACGGTTACTTGGCGGCCTTCTCATCCACCCCAAATCCTGTCTCTACTGAAGAGGGAAACTATCCCGAAACCCGGGCCATGCCCCGGGTCTAGAGATCCTAGGAACCACAAGTACTTACTTGCACCAACTTTGGTGAACCACTCATGAACTTTTGTTTCAACTCTTCAAACTTCATGCACTTCATATACCAAAGTGCTCAGGGGCGATCCGGAGAAGAGGCTAGCGGTGTGCGATCCATCGTAGATTTATGCCATGTACTAGTGTTTTGCAACCCCATTTTACGGCCGCAAAACACTCGCAGTTTACCACCTACTTCAAGTAGGTGGTAAACCACTCGCAAAGGGGAACTGGTCCCCAGAGGACCCCTTCCCCTTTGTGAGTATGTTGGAAAATATTTTTTGAGAGCAGGTAGTGGTCCCTGAGATCACTGCCTGCCCTTAAAAAAATGAAACTGAAAAGTTAAATTTTTCTTTTTTAAATGCATTCCGTTTTCCTTTGAGGAAAACAGGCTGCATTAAAAAAAACTGCTTTATTAAAAAGCAGTCCCAGACACGGTAGTCTGCTGAGACCAGTAGGCCACCATTCCTGGGAAGGCCTGTCATTCACAATGGGCTCACAAATTGCAAGAGGCTCATTATTATTGATGAGCCTTGCAATTTGCGGCCCCAATGGGAATCGCAAACAGTGTTAAACACACTGTTGTACATTCAAAATAGCACCTCGCAAATTGCGAGCAGCAAATAACTCGCAATTTGCGATGTGCTATTTTGCAGGGCGTACATCTGGCCCTTAGTGTCTATTTTTTCAGATCTTGTTGAAGTGCATTTCTGTAGGTTGTGTTGGGTAGGTGCTGCCTTCCCACATATTTTAGGGGCAGCAGTTGGGCTTTTGTTTTTTCTTTATGATATTGGGCCCTGCCAACCTTGGAGGACTCATTCTGTGCTTTTTATTTTTAGCTCCAGTCTCTCTCTTTGACTTGTCTGATAACCCATTTCCAACTCACATTTTTGAAACTGCACTGTTCTAGCATTTGTTGTCCTGCTGGATCCCTTTACCTTAATTAAGTTACTATCCATTTTAGATCTGCCTTGAAAGCACAGCTATCTGCTAGAACTTTTGTTACCAATTCCTTAAAATACATAGATATAGTGGGCTTTGACTGTGCCCCTTTTACTTAATGGTTTTGGCTATTTGGTAAAATCATGCCATTTCCTATTGAGTGCTTGCATTTTTATCTCATTCATCCTATATAGACACTGGCTCTAAATTGTTTTGTTTTTCTCACTGCAGTAAGCTTTTGCATTGTTTTAGTCACAACTAGTGTGCATGTTGTTTTCCTAGTCCGTCTTCCCCACTGTTCTTTCTCCTCGGTGTCTTTCCTATTGACTTTCCATTTATGCTTTCCCCTTTGTTTTGTTTCTTATATATGTATGTTCCCTGTTTTCTCATCTGCCTCCTATCCATTGTTCTTCCTCCTCTGTTTTCACATAAAAACCTTTTTTCAAATCAAATAGGTCTGGGTTTAATGAGCCAAATCACTACGAACTTGACATGCACACAAATTGATTTTATGTGGTAGCACACAAAGGCCGGAACTTTTAGGGCTTTGCCAATGTTTGCTTCATTAGATGGCTGATGAATAATAGATGTATTTGTCAAGTAGTCTGCATACCCTGCACATCTTTTGAGTCGCCCTCCATAGTTTCACTTTCTGAAATTTCCCTACAGTTTGCAGACTCGTCCCCTTTAATTGCATAATCTATTTTCACTAGTAGTTTGGGTTCTCCTTTTTGGTGAGATGTCCTACACAATGATAGATCTGGTGTCATCCTGTATTACTTTTATATGCCTTATTCTAGCATTAACACTTGTCAATCCCTTTATTTTACTTACGGTCCAATGCAAAGTTCTAGTTATTGGAACTGAGTAATTTTCGTAATTCTTACCTCATAGGTATTGCTTACACGCTAAACATGGATATTAACATTGTACACTTTGTCTTTTCTTGCCTACTTTTTTCCCGCTGTGCCAGTCCTGTGGCACACACTTAGTCCTAGCAGTCTTGTTCCGCTGAGTACACTATTTCAAGGGTTTTGGAGCTCACATCAGAGAAAACTAGCACCCAATATGTTTGTGTAGTTGAATTTAGAGATAATTCTGAACCCAGCGATGACTGGCTTACGTTCCATAGGAATAGAAGGTGGTGCTATTCCCAGTTTGCATTAAAGAACTGATGGGAATAGTGAGAGGCAGGGGACGGCATCGGCCACGCCGAAATTATGGCAGCCGTGCCGACCCCCGCAACAAGTAGGGAGGCGGGTGGTCGCATATCATGCCCCGCCCCCTCGCCATAATTGGCTGTTTGCAGCGGGTCAACCGGAAGTGATTGAATCACTTCCAGGTCACTCATTTGGGGAACAACGCCGGGGGCCTGGATGCAAGTAAGCTGCACATGACTGCATGAGCCCCTTATGGAGATAATTCATTGGGCATATGGAGTGTTAGGGGGGGAAGTACCCTCCGGGGAACCGGCCCCCCTGCGCATGCGCACTCCGGTTACAAAACATTTTTTATGGGCATATGGGGGTGTTCGTGGGGAAGTACCCTCCCGGGAAAACAGTCCCCCTGCGCTATTGGCCCGGACGGACCGGTGTGGGATCCTTGCGGCTGGGGGGCAGGAAAACAAGACATTTTTTAGGACCTCCTACTTGTTGCGGGGGACTGGCACAACTGCCATAATTTCGGCGTGGCCGATGCCATCCTCTGCCTCTCACTTTTCCCATCAGTGCTTTAATGCAAACTGAGAATCGCACCACCTTCCATTCCTATGGACTGTAAGCCAGTCAGGGGGCCCGGTTCCCTGGGAGGGTACTTCCCCCCAAACACATCCTATGCCCAGAGAATTATCTCCATAAGGGACCCATGCAGTCATGTGCAGCTTACTTGCGCCCTTGTGTGCATGCAGGGTGGCCACCAGCCTACCAGAAAGCGTAACTCCCCTCTCCCTGCACCCTCCAGGCAACCGGCTGTAACTGCCCCTGGAGTTTTATGAGAGACCCCTTGTCCCTCCCCCCAGGAGTTTCCATTAAAAAAATGGCGGCGCCCCCAGAGACCTTAAATTTACGTTCACCAATCATGACCTTACCACCACAGGCCAGTATAGTTGACGGACTATCTAGCCTCCCCCCACTGCCTACTAGAAACGTCATGCCTAGGCCCTTGCTGATGGTAACCATGCAGCAAATTTACTGTAAGAGACCTCCTTACTCATGAGAGGTGTACCCTATTCTGTGAAGGCACCAAAGCCCTACTGCCCGCAGCTTTGTAGTCTTGAATAGTTTAATAATCTGATTGTTAAGAATTTTCTAAGGAATGATTCAGGAGCCCGGACAGATTGTGATATGGGAGTCGAGTGTGATTACTCAGAACAAAAGTTCTCTTTGCCGATTAAATCCTGGAAAATGCATATTGCACAGCTTCACAGGTCAGAAATTCATTTTCATGTTTGAAATCAAATTATTGTCCTGTTGGCAAAGGTTCAAGGTGATCGAAAATGGGTGGAGAGAAAAAGAGGCCAATCCTTCGCCTGGCGATGCCTTATATGATGCCACCCCAGGCGCCCCCAGATGGCGTCACCAGCGACCTTCTTCATGATGAAACAGTCGAGGCACAAATGCCTTGGCTTCTGCTCGTGAAGCGGTGATGGGCGCCCCACTAATGGCGTAGCAAGGGGGCGTGGGACAGTGGTCTGCTCCCTTACCTGCAGCCGTCTTGGGGAGCAAGGGCAGGAATTGCCAGCATCCCCTCTTACTGCGACTGCCGCGGGTGGCAAACTCAGGGGCCGCCATGGGAGACAAAAAAGTCTAGATATGCCCTGCATTAAGTGGCTTTAAGTGGGCCGGGTCCTGCTGGTGCTCAGCACCAGCAGTTTTTAAAAGCAGGTGCAGAGATGGGTCCATATTGGGCTCTCCATTTTTACCCTCAAGGTGAAAAACCTTCCCAAAACTTAACTCTGCATCCGTCACTGCTTTTGATGTAACTTCAAAGACACTAGTTTATCAGTTTTATACAGCGCAACATTGGAGCACTTTACATGAGCTAACATCACGCTAAAACCTGCGTACTCGGCTCGATAGTTGGCGGCTCTATCCTTACACAACATTCTTGTACGCAAGAACTGAGGCATTTTCAAAATGATATACAACAAAGTCATAGTTGGTGCTTATTTATTATATGCAATCAACAATCATTGATAAAGCCAATAATCCTGGCTTGTTGTAGGTGTAATGTTACTTGTTGTATCATATATCTGGATGAATGGACAGAATCAGCAAAATATCAGTGGGACAGCACACTATCCTAAGTACAGATTTTTAGCTAAAGTGCTTTAAGCCACACCCTTCATTACATCGGCTGCGCCCCTATGAGTTACCCTTCCCCCCCAGTTTTTTCATCCACTTAAAGCCCTGCTGCAGGCCCTTTGCAGGTGTTGGCCACATCAATGCATTCAGAACGTGGGATACTTGGAAGGCAATCAGGAGAGGTTTTCTCAAGGGATTGTTTGGTTTATGAACGGTGCCACAACCAAAGCAATTCACAAGCATTAGGCAGTGCCACTAAAATTATGCAATTGTGCAGCTGTGGTGATATTTAGATAAATAAAATGTGCCACACCTGCCGCATAATCTGCAGATTTTTAGAAAAAAAATGTTTCTAGCTCAAACGGTTCAAAGGGTATTAATAATGCAGTGACATGTGTTGTGGCTCTGCAGAAGGCCCCTTGCAAAGCTGAACTGGTTAGATTGCTGTTGTTAATTGCTCCATTTGGGTGTTAAAATGCCACCAATGCCCAGAAAATTTTACCAAGATTTAAAATGTCAAACCTATGAAGTAGTACTATGACAAAATGTGCCGCATTATGCTGCATAATTTGCCTTTTCATGGAGCAAAATCTACCCAACACTGCCTCATAATTTATCCCTCCCCTGCTGCATAATTCCAGTGATCCTGGCTTCAGGCAAAATTTGTGAGTGGCCCCTACATTGCAAAAATAGCAATTACCAGTCTCACAATTATACACAGGGCTTGGGCTGAGTGTGATGCCTTCAAAGGTGCCACCCCTCCAACAAAAAAAATAGGGTGTTTCAAGGGTCACATTGCCCCCCCCCCCCGACCCCCGCCCTTATGATAGAACACTCCATGAGTCTCTTCTAGGTTGCCGGGACCTGGTGTCCAAAGATTCCTTCCACCACTCTGGTTTGTGTAAAGCCAAGTTTTTGGAGGTCCATGTCAGGTTTTGCAGGGCATATTGATTTTTAGGTTTGGTCTTAACCAAGACCTTTTGATTTTACAGAAGTTATCTCTTTTACAGGGCCTTTCACACTGCCATATTCATCCACTGGTCTGTTGTTGTCATTCACATTTTTTTCCATCATTTTAGGTCGAGCTTAGGCAGCACACATGTGCTGTCTGCAAGACCTGCAGTAATCTCTACAAAGAATGAAATCCTGCCTCCTGCTCGCCATTGGTTCTTGCTCCCTTTGCTCTTCTTTAGTGGCTCCTTATTAGTTCCCAATACATAATTTCCAATTTGTACGGAGCAGCACCGACCAACTACAGTTTACTTACACTGTAAATTGTTTATGTGGTCCTTTAGGGACTATTTTTTTATTTCCTGCTAGCCATTGCGCCCGCTTCATGGGCTACCATAAGCTTTAGTATGCACGGGTGCCCCGCTTCATGTTTTAGGATGGCGCCCATTTTCATGATTATTTTTTATTACTAGGAGCCGCCATGCGCATAAATCTTACATGCACGGGTGCCACACTTACATGTTATCATGGCGCCCTTTCATATTTGTAACATGGGTGCCACCGCATGCGAAAAGTAGCTTTCATTTGTGAAGCAGAGGTTGCGTTCCCAACGGCAGCCGACTTTGAAGCTGAGAACCAGGTTCGGGTGTGGCGGGGGCTCGAACATCCTGTAACTGTAGACAAAGCACAATCTCCCAGTGCTGAAAAATGCGTCACTCTGTAATGCAATTGGTGCTCATGTAAAGCGTGCTGATACATTCGGGTCAAGTTTGCAATATATATTAAAAAAAAACAACCAATGGTAACGCGCATCTTTTAATATTGGTATTTTCCAGTTTTTTTATTTTTTTGTTTTTTAAAAACAAACTTTATTCATCAAGTTGCACAAAAAGCACATGGCTCTGCACTCCAGAGTCCACTGCAGTATTACATTACATAGTTATATGGCAGCAATTTACCTTTTTAAGAAAACAAGACAACCAGTACTTTCTATAATGAGTGTCATTTAGGATAACAGCCCCATGTGCCCCAACTGTTCCCCCCCCACCCCCTTGAGTTGCGCAACCACCACCAAGACCCACCCACCTGAGCACACACACACCCCAGACCACCCCCGCGCCAGGCCCAACCAACCCATCCCCACCCTCATTTGACAGAGATATCGTCTGTTTCAGCGGACGGCTCCAGCCACAGGCCCCTATAGTCAGCTCACTGCTTCCAAATTTTGTATTGCTTATGCGGGCACCCCCTAGCCACAAAGATTGGCCCCTCCAACCCCATGCAGAAGTCCAATCTGTTTTTCCAGGCGGCCACCGAGGGCGCCCGCGCATCCTACCACATCTGAGCAATATCATGTTTCCCCAATGCGAGGCCCAACTGTAGCAAATGTCGTTTATAGATTTTGCCCCCGATCCCTTCCATCACGTGCAATAGGGCAAACTGTGGTGTATGTGGAAGCAACAACCCCAGGACTTCAGAGAGGCAGGCCAATATCCCTCTCCTAAAACAGTCTAATGACAAGCATTGCCAGAGTAAAATAAACCCGGTGAAGATATTTAAATTGGATGAGGCGGAGACACATTGCTATGGCTGCCCCCCGTGGTGCGGCTAAAACCTCCCTCCAGTCTTCTTCCTCCAAGACCCCCACATCCTCTTCCCACGCCCCGCAGTTTTCCCAGTTGGGACGCACTGTGAGTGACCAGGGTCTGGTATATTCTCGATATCTTTTTGGTCTCCAGGTCGCCTATAAAAATTTTCGCTTCCAGGGGGCTAAACTCGGGAATAGAGTCATGGCCCTCCAGACTAGGGGGAGCGCGTGTCTGAGCTGGAGATACCATAAGAATTACGACTGGGGAATGCCAAATTCCACCTGAAAACCATGAAACAACATCGCCCAGAGTGGAGACACCCTGTAGGGCCGCCAGGGCAGGCAGGCGCCCATTATGCCACAGGGGGGTTTCTTCCGTAAGTGTTTTCCACCACCCCATGTGCTTCAGGGATTGCAGCCAAATTTGGAATACTATTTTTGTCGCCAGGTGCAATGTACCACGCAATGCAGCGGAATAAAGTATTGTATGGAGAGTGGACTGCCCCATCATGTACCGCTTCACAGCATAGGCCGGGTCCCCCCTGTCACCATACCACCACTCGTTGAGGACCAACAGGTGCGAGGCCTGATAATAGGAATGGATATCTGAGGTCACTAGGCCTCCACAGTAAGTGGAGAGAAAGCAGGTACGCAATGCAACACGCACCGCTCCTCCCCCCAGAGGATCCTCCCCAGTGTCGAGTTGACCAGCTGGTACCATCTGGGCGCGATCGGGTACGGGTGGTTCAGCAATTGATATAGCAGGCGGGGTAGTGCGACCATTTTGAATATTGCTGACCTGTCATAGATCGTCAGTGGCATACGGGTCCAGATTTTGATATCCGCCTGTACGCTCTCCCAAACTGGCACCACATTCCGCTCCAATGACACTGCTGGCACGTCAGAGAGGAAATCGCCCAGATACTTGAGGCCTCCCACCGCCACCTGTAATGTAGATTCCCATGCACCCACCCCATACCGCGCCCCCAGCACCCATAGCGTAGACTTACTAGGGTTCATGTAGAGCCCAGACGCCTCGCCAAGGATTAGCATGATCTCCAGTATCCGCGGCCCTGACTTATTCAAGGCCGTTAAAAAGAAGAGGACGTCGTCCGCATATAATGAGATCCTATCCGAGAGACCTGTAGCCCACTCAAACCCCTCCAGCTAAGCATTAAGCATGGGCAAATTTTGCGAATTCGGGGTTCGCGAATTTGCGTATTCACAAATTCGCAATCTGCAAAATCCGCAAACTCTCGCGAATTTGCGGATTTTTCTTTTTTTTTGTGTTTGCAAGGTTTTCTGCCAGTTCGCAAGGGTTTTGTACCAGTTCGCAATTGCGTACTTAATTTTCGTCTCGCAATGGTCGCGACTATGTTGTTTCTAGGTCTGGTTCATCATCACAGGTTCACAGCACCCTCTGTTTCACCACTGCCACCCTCTGGTTCACCCATGCCACCCTCTGGTACATCACTGCCACCCACTGGTTCATCACTGTAGATTATGGGGGGAAAAGCAAGCACGCCTGTCCTGCTTCAACTGACATGAATTAATTTGGGGGTGATTAATGTGTCACTGAATTTAAACTTCCAGTCTGGCACCTGCTTCCTTATCTGTAATTTGCTTTCTGTTGCAGTGCAACTTTTTTTTCACAGGACCTTTGTGGCCTACTTGTAGCTATTCTATGAGCCTGCTGCGAGGGTCAGAGCAGGGTCATAAAATAGTTGCAAGTAGGCAACTGAACTCTGGAGGGGCCCTTCAGGAAGCACTACAGGGAATGGTTACTAATGATGAGTGTGAACTTTTGCACCTGCTGAGTGCTTTCAGTTTTGCAAAACTCGTTTTTCTGCAATCTTGCGGGATTCGCGGGGCGCGAATTTGCGCGAGATCGAATTCGGAAGCCGCAAATTCGTGCGAATATGTGATTTGTTTTTTTGCGGCGTGTTAGTTCGCAAGGTTTTGTGCGTTTTAGCGAGCCGCTTGTAGCGCAACGGAGCGAAGTTACCCTCACGGTCGTTCACGGGCGCGGCCATCTTGTTTGCATGACGTATTTCCGTTTCCGGGCGCGATGTGTAATCTTGTAAAGTGTGCGGCTCGCTAGTACAAGTTCGCGTGTGATCGCGAGGGAAATCTCGTACGAACTTACCCGCGCGGTCGTGAACCGTCGCGGCCATCTTGTTTCTCATTCATTGCTATGGTTCTGGGCATGCTTTCTGTATCCTCTCTGAATCTCTGCCATACTTTGCTTGTTTGAAGTTTTTTTTATCTATTTTACTTATTATCTATTCCTCTATTTTTCTAGCTCTATATTTTTGTGTTTTCTGCTACTTTTGGTTAATTTTAAACTACTTTTTTAAACTCTTTTATTTTCTTCTTCCCTATTCTATTTCTTCTTTATTATTTAGCTTCCTTTCTGCCCAGACCATGGTAAAGGGAGGCGGGAAGCATCCAGAGAACGGGAAGGGTCCCGCACCCTGTGCCCGGCTCCCGTGCGGGCGTTTGAGGGGGGAGACAGTCACAGCCCGGGAGATCTTCAGCGCGGAGGAGGTGGGCGCACTCGTTTTTTATGTTCAGCGCCGCCTCCCCAGGACCATCATGGCAGGCGGCAAGATTGCTAGCGGGTAGGGATCCGGGAGCGCCGGAAGCGGTGGGAGAAGGTGAAATGGGCCATGTACCAACACTCTCGGGTCCGGGGCACCTACAACCAGGCCACCCACCGTTGGATGGATCTCCTGGACCGGGAACGCGACTTGATCGACCTGCTCGGCCTTGAGATCCCCGAGCTTGGTGAGTAGTAGTAGCTACTTCTTCACTACTCTGTTTTCTCCTGCTCTGTGTGTTATTATATTGCAAAGTTTTGTTTTTTACCAAGAGCAATAATGCTGCTGATTACATTGTAGGTAAATTATATTTCAAAATCTTCTGTGCATTTCAGGTGCACTGCTCTCCTTCTCAGTAGCGTTGCTACTATGCTTATTTGTTTTCGATTTTGTGTTCATTTCATTGGCCTGAGAAATTATGTATGAGTGTAGTTTAAAGAACTGCGTAATGCTAGTGCTAGACACTAAGGGTCAGATTTTTAATTACCGGTGCATCCCTGCAAAGTAGCAGGGATGCGCCATAATTGTGCGCCACGCCACCACCACCCATGGTGCGCCGTATTTATGCGGCGCACCATGGGCCCAAAACGTCACAGAAGCGTTACGCATCTGTGCCGTAAAGGCGGCGCATTGCTGGAGTTGCGTCGCAACGATGGCGCAGCTCCAGCAATGCTCTGTGGTGCCCTATCTCCCCAATGCTGCGTCAAGCCGTACGTCTGCTTCAAGCAGGCGCAGGGTTTGAGTCACGCAAAGTGACTGATTGAAATCTTGTAGATTTCCCTCAGCCACTTTTAGGATGCGTTCCTGCGCAGTAACGCCCTCCCTTGTGCCGGAACGCCCCCTGATGGCGCAGGGCTTTACAACGTGATGCATCTCCCATATGCGTCACGTTGTTAATATACACCGCACCATGGCGCCTCTTTTGTTCTGCCGCTGCGTCACAAAAGTCACGCAACAATGGAGCAAAAGAGCCGCAAGGGGCTTCTAAATCTGCCCCTACAGACTCAAGTCCAGTCCTTCCTTTGTACACCTGGCAATAAGAAGAAATAGTGGTGGTGGTTTGATAGTTTGAGTATTTTAATGACTGGTTAATGTAGTAGGAAACTTTTTAGTGTTGTCGCTGATCTGCAATCACGATGGACTTTGTCTTTCACATCGCGTGCTGCGGACTGCTGCCTGCCAGTCCTAGGCGAACCTTTTTAGTAGTTTGTTTAGTGAGTTACATAACTTTCCAAGTCGACGGTCCGCAAATCAAGCAATACTAATATCGTAGTAGACCACATGAGATAGGTCAATATATCCAGTGGAATAGTTGTCTATTTGCTATTTCGCCAAAATATTTTGTTATTGTTCTTTTGAAATGTTTGATTTGGTTGACAAATATCATCCATGTTTTCTGGTCTTTCTTTCTTTCATGTTGTACATCAGCTTCCCCAGGGGCAAGAGGGCATTGGAGGAGGCTGCTGCTGCTGCTGAACAAGGCCAGGATCGGTCAGGCGAGGGCTCCTTTGCTGGCCCCGGTACGTTTTAATTTTAATATAGAGTACCTATTTTTTCCTAGCGTTCCTCATTCAATTTTTTCTAAATCGTCTTTGATCTTCTTGTAGACTGTATCTAAATTCTTATCCTTCCTCGACGATGACTCCCTGTGGTATTACTAGATTATTCTTATTAGTCTGTCTGTGTAGCTAACTAAGATTGCACATTTGGCAAAAGGTGTAAAACGAAACTCCCATTCTAGTCAGCAATAGCTCTATGCACTGAGTGCAGTCCTCTGGGATTGTCCATAATGTCTTTTCAAGTCTTCTAAATGTTTATGCTTTGACAATTACCAACAATAAAAAGGTGAATGACCACCAAGAAAGAATAAGATGCTACTTTACTTTTGGTTTGGATAGGAGGACAATCCATACTACTACTGTTGCAGGGACAAATCTGCACAAACAGAACTATGGACACTAAAAAGTGCATTGTTTATCAATTATAATAGGCGCAGGTAGACTTTCCACATACCTCAGTGATATCAGACTTTGAAGAACCCCCAATCTCCTTACTGACTAGATAGTGTGGCAGAGCCATTTAGCTCCCGAATTCATCGATGATTGATCCCCAATGATGATTATCCAACGCAGGACAAGAGTTCGGAGTCAGAGTCCAGAAGTGTCAGAGGCACAGACTCATGCTTGCAAATTGCAAAACCTTTTGCTCATTCACTCATGACCAAAATCCACAGAGTCTATTTAAGTTTTAAAGCTTTATTAAAAGAAAAAATATTTATTAAAATCAAGCTTGTCATAAAACATAAACGGTTGATTAAAAATGGAAAAGTGCTTATAGTGATATTTCACACATTTATTGTGGGCGAGCCGAGCCCTCACCTGGTTTGAACTTTAATTTTTATTTTTGGTGCTGAATCATTGGTCCCTCTGTCCTAGTGGTGATGATGATTTGTTCTTAGAAGTGCAGCTTCTGTCTATTATGAGAAAAATGGCGCGTGTTAAAAAGCAAGCATTCATCAGTTTTGCCAAAAAGTGCAGCAAGACAACACCCTTCCCTGGAAAAAGGGACATTTTTACTTTAGAGTAGACAGTCACAAATTATAAGATTGGTTTCTCTATTCACATTTCTTCATTCCTAGACAAAATACTAGTGAGTGGTGTATGTCTATGACATCTAACATTCTTAAATGTACTTTGTAGGTGGAACATCTGGTGCTGGGCCCAGGGCGGAGGTGGAGGAGGAAAGCTCTGGGGAGGATGCGTTGCAAGTGCCGGACCAAACTGCTGTGCGGGTTGCCACGGTACTGGCGGGCAGTGGTAAGCTCTTATATTCCTTACTTATTGAGATTTCAGACTGCATAGTGTGCTCCCCGTGAGAAAATGTAAGGTTTGTCCAGATGAGAGACATGAAGAAGAAGGATTGACATATAGTTTGAATCGATGGATGCTTGGATCATGGTACTATCTGACTCTTAGGTAGCATATGTGTATCTAGAGAGAGTAGACGGTCACTGGATGAACTAAGTGTTACTTTGAAGAGCATGTAACACCGCACCCGCACGTCCGTCCCAGTGTAGGAAAGGCAAGGAAAAGAAGTTGTATTTTTGTCCGAATACCACCATGAATAGTAGCAGTAGTTTGTATTACAAGCACAGCATATATCCGGCTATTACGATGGCCACTCACTACCTCTGTTAATAAGTTTAGTAGAACTCGGTCATTCATGTGTGGATGTATCACTGTTCACTCAATAAAAAGCAAAGCACCTAAAGTCATCCCATATGTAAGCAAATACATACCATGTGCAGTGATAGATAATCAGATTATTTATCTTCTTAATTTTCCTTTTCTGGTATTCATTGGCACTGTAGGGTGAAAGTTAAATTAATTAAGCAGTAGCCCTTGTAACAGAGTATTCTCAGTGCCACCCATAATAGAAAAGTAAGAGCATCACCCCCTGCATGTACTGGACTGGTGCAGTAACGCAAGTCTGTCTCACTCATCATGGCGGGCGTCTCTTTTTCTCGGGTGCAAGTTGACTGCGCTATTATGCCGGCTTGCAGAAGTTAACGTACCAATTTTGCTAAACAAGAGAGAAGAAGAAGAATAAGACTGATGTACTGTCATAGTCGACTCTAATGGAGTGAGTCCATAGTGCTCGTAGAATTGATTCCTTAAACTCCCACTAATGTTAGAGCAAGGATGAAGAAGTGGGAGGTTAGATAGATACTGGCCACAATAGTTATGTACTGCGCTTGCAAGTTGCTAGTTCTACTGTGACACAACTTTCTGCTGAATCATTTTGTGTTAATCTTAAAGAGCATTGGTTACAGACTATGTCTTTTTCTTTCTTCATATAGATGCTCCTTCCAAACCAACACGGAAGGAGCTGGCTAGACGGGCCCGGCAATGGAGGCTGGAGACTACTGTCGCTGAATATCAGCGGCTGGTGGCCCAGGAGGAGGAGGACACGCAGAGTACGTCTACAACATCTACGGCGACACCTGCATCCTCCTCCGCGCTCCCTGGGTCAGCCAGTCAGCGCAGCAGGTCTCCAGCGGTACGGAGCCGGGTTACCGCAGCCACCCGCCACCGCCGAGCAGCAAAGAAATCAGCTGCCCCCCACAGCAGTTACAAAGAAAGGATGCACAACTTTCCCTGAGGGTCTCCTACCTCGAGCAGGAGCTCCTCAACACCAAAACCCTGCTCGAGACCCTCCGCAAGGAGCATGCCGACCTGGCCCGGAAAGTCAACAGCAGCAGCCAGCAGTAGGAGGAGACTGTCCCTTGCCCCTTTTTTAAAGACTTCTGGGGGGTGGGAAATGGGAGTTGGGTTTTTTTGAATTTTCACGGACATTCGTTGGGGTTAGGGAGTAAGGGTGCATTGGGTCTTGCGGGAGATTATTTTTGTTAGGGATATAAATATACTTTAAACGTTATCTTAGCATACGTGTTTTTTTTACTGCTTTTGAGGCTGGTGGGTGGGGGTTTAACAGTAAGTTTGTTTTCCTGAAACTTAAGTGGCATCTTGATTCAAGTTGTGTAATTAATTGCCCAAATGTTTTCAAAACTAAGTTCCTCTCACAGAGTAAGTGAATTCAATAGTCCTAGGACTTTACTAGTACTAGCGTCAGTCTCTCGTCTCTCCTAATACTCCATTATACTTCCTCCCCCCCAAACGCTTATCTTACCTTTAATTTGTGTTTGGAAATAGTGCTAGGCACAGGGCTGGCTGCATGGCAAATGGAGATTAAGGTTGGCAATCCTGGGCGGATGAAATGTCATCATTACGGTGGTACTAGTGGTGTTACACAGTGGCAGTTGCAGCATCTGAAAAAAAAGAAAATGAAACCTTGTTTGTCCTTACCGTAGCATTAGAACGGTACAATAGAGAATAGCAGGTGACAGTACACTAGAACAGTGCCACAATGTAGCCTAACAAATGGTAAAGTTAAGTATTGAAAGTATAACTAGTACTTGCGAGGACACAGCAGCATAATAATTTGCCACGTCTAGGAGGAGGATGTTCTTGATGACCAATCAAGTTGATGGCGCACATGAAAATCTGCTTTCATTTGCCAATAGTGACTGAGTGTCAAGCTGAGTAAGAATAGAATATATCTTCGGATTCCTTCACCAGCCTGTTGCTATGACCTTATCCTCCCCAGCAAGTGTGTGGAATTATTGCTGTCATTTAATCACACATCAATCAAAACCACACAGCCCGGGGGAAGAGGGTTAGGGTTTGGAAAATGGATGGGAATGGGGGATTTTGGGAAAGTTTTGTTGAGAGAAAAAAAAAAGCACAGCATGGACAAACAATAATTGAAGATAAAAAAATCTTTGGGTACAAACCTAACCATAAATCTTTTAAGTGACATAAAGGAAGTGCATACACTACTGCATGCATGGTTACTGAAAAGTAAGTAGTACTTTCGACATCTGTGAATGAAAGAATGGGACAGTACAGGGCTGCAGTACTAATTATGCGTTTTCACTTGCCTATCTCTGCACTCAGAGAAACACTTCTTACATTAAATTAGGTTTAAAAAATAGCACAAGTAAAACCTATAGAATGGCTGTAGGGATGAATTTAGAAGCAGAGATCAAAGAAATACAGAGTCACACTCATAGAAGTTCACAGCAATAACATTACTTAAAAGATAATTAGAAAAGAACGGATACTGTATCTGTATGTTGTTGTAGTTGTCCTGTTGAATTTGGTAAGTTGCATGCATCAAACCATTCCTCTTATTAGCGGGACTCCTCCATTCCAGCTGACGCTCCGTCCATCAATGTTGGTGACCAGAAGATACCCTGTCCACTGCCGGCCTGGCGGATGCTGAATTGCGGCTCTCTAATGTGAAGCATGACTTCATCCTTTTTTTCCCATTGCACAGACTAAAACCCGGCCTGTAATTATTGATGGAAAAACAGGAAGTGATATTAGAACACCACTGACAAATAAATATAAGGTATGTACACTGTGTAGTGCAAAAAGTCACACTTTGAGTTTCCTAATAGACAGTACAATATTTTTTAAAGTGCGTACTCTGTCTGAGTCTCCTTTTGAAGGATAAATAAGTATGGGCAAATTAATTTAGCGGATCTTTCTCCTCAAGCTAGGTGTACTGTAAACTGTGTTTTAGAACAAAATTAGACCTTCCCAGCAGTGCTCCCAGACCCTTACTAAACCCAATTGCAAAAATGTAGAAGACCCCAAATCAGATCTCAAAAAACGAGGCCTAGTAGAAAAATGGTGACAAAACATACTTTGAAAGTAAAGTAGGGCCAAATCCCCCCTTACCCACCGTGGATTGTATTCAAACCACTTGCAAGCAAGCAAAAGTATCCATACCCAGCATCGCTCCAAGACTTGCAAACCCTCCCAAAAAGACCCCCGCCCAAACACATGCAATACAATACTGCTAACCCTAACGAGCCCTAAGTTAAGAATAGTGGCAAACACTTTCTTTAACTAGGCCAAATCCCCCCTTTCCCACCATGTATTTTCTTCAAACCACTTGCAACTAAGATTACACATTCCCATGAGTGCTGTAAGACCCCAGAACCCAGTTGCAAAAATCTAGAACACCCCCAAACACATGGAATACTGCTGCTAGTGCTAACCCTAACAAACCCTAAGTTACAAAAAATGCCAAAAGGCTTTTCAGCATGGATTTTGTCAAAACCACTTTTATCCGGTATTAGACCTTCCCAGCAATGCCCCAAGACCTGCCAACCCACCCGCAAAAAAGCACAACACCCCCAAACAGCCAAAAAGAAAAAATGGAAAATCTCATACTTACAATATTTTTCGGCCTTCTTTCAATTCTGTCCAAACGCGCTGTGCAGCTAGGCCATAACTCCTGTTTTCCACCATGGATTTCCTGAAAAACAAATGCAATCAAAATTAGACTGTGCCAGCAGTGCTCCCAGACCCCAAAACCCACCCACAAACACCCGGAACCCCCCCAAAGAGCACCTCAAAGACAAGCAAGTCAGCAAAAACGCAAAATAAATTCTCCGATTCTGTCCAAACCACTTTTATCCGGTATTAGACCTTCCCAGCAATGGCCCCAGAGCCGTCAACCCAGGCGAAAACAAGTAGAAGACCCCCAAACAGCCAAAAAGCAAAGTACAAAAATGGGGACTTAGTCATTTTCAGGCTAATTTCCAAAATCACTCCGTGCGCGCTCTGCAGCTAGGCCCTAACTCCCCTTTGCCACCATGGATTTTCTTCAAACCTCTTGCAATCAAAAGTATCCATACCCAGCAGTGCTCCCAGACCCCGAAACCCACCCACAAACACCAGGAAGCCCCCCAAACAGGCCCCCGAAAACGCTAAATTGAGCGAAATGTCGGAAAAAGCAAAAACTTTTGACTCATGGATTTTGTCCAAACCACTTTTATCCGGTATTAGACCTTCCCAGCAATGGCACCAGAGCCGTCAACCCAGGCGAAAACAAGTAGAAGACCCTCAAACAGCCAAAAGGCAAAAGTACAAAAATGGGGACTTAGTCATTATCAGGCCATTTCCAAAATCACTTTGCGCGCACTCTGCAGCTAGGCTCTAACTCCCCTTTGCCACTATGGATTTTCTTCAAACCTCTTGCAATCAAAAGTATCCATACCCAGCAGTGCTCCCAGACCCCGAAACCCACCCACAAAAACCAGGAAGCCCCCCAAACAGGCCCCCGAAAACGCTAAATTGAACGAAATGTCAGAAAAAGCAAAAACTTTTGACTCATGGATTTTGTCCAAACCCCTTTTATCCGGTATTAGACCTTCCCAGCAATGGCCCCAGAGCCGTCAACCCAGGCAAAAACAAGTAGAAGACCCCCAAACAGCCAAAAGTCAAAAGTAAAAAAATGGGGACTTAGTCATTTTCAGGCCATTTCCAAAATCACTACGCGCGCGCTCTGCAGCTAGGCTCTAACTCCCCTTTGCCACCATGGATTTTCTTCAAACCTCTTGCAATCAAAAGTATCCATACCCAGCAGTGCTCCCAGACCCCGAAACCCACCCACAAACACCAGAAAGCCCCCCAAACAGGCCCCTGAAAACATGATAGTGAGCAAAAAGGCAAAAACATTTTAAAGTCTGATTTTGTCCAAACCACTTTTATCCGGTATTAGACCTTCCCAGCAATGCCCCAAGACCCGCCAACCCACCCGCAAAAAAGCACAACACCCCCAAACAGCCAAAAAGCAAAAATGGAAAATCTCATACTTACAATATTTTTCGGCCTTCTGTCCAAACGCGCTGTCAGCTAGGTCATGACTCCACTTTTCCACCATGGATGTCCTAGAAAACAAATGCAATCAACATTAGACTGTGCCAGCAGTGCTCCCAGACCCCGAAACCCACCCACAAACACCAGGAAGCTCCCCAAACAGGCCCCCGAAAACATGATAGTGAGTAAAAAGGCAAAAACTTTATCAAGTCTGATTTTCGCCAAACTACTTTTATCCGGTATTAGACCTTCCCAGCAATGGCCCCAGAGCAATCAACTCACCCGCAAAGAAGTAGAACACCCCCACAAGTGCAGAGTCTTTCTTCATTGGGCATAATCCAGCCCTGTGCTTTGAGGGAAATAGGAGTCTGGAGGAGGAGGATAGAGGAGCATGTTCTTGTGAACTTGTGAACCTGAGGAATGCAGACTGTGGCACCTTCAAATCAATAAGCAAATAAGTGAAGACAGTTCTGCTGATGGGCTTGTTTTTGTGATTAGGTGATTAAAGTTTTTATTTATATTGACTTTGTAAAACAAAGAAAGACATACACACAGGAATAAAAGTTAATAAGGACGAAAAAAAAAGTTATTGATTCATTGGCTCATTTTCAGGGCTCTGTGTCAGGGAAGAAGAGTTCATCCTCATACTCTGCAAATTCAGGCGGGAGTAGGTCACCTAACAGAGAAGAAATTCCCTCATCTAAGTTGGTGTCCTCTTCGTCTTCTTCCGGCGTGTATTCTCGTACTTTGTAATCTGGTGGTCTGAGGTGCTGATTCATCTTGATCATTGTTAACCTCTCCACATTTTTGGGCGAGAGGCGGGTCCTTTTCCAAGTTACAATGCCACCAGCAGCACTGAAAACACGTTCAGAAGACACACTTGCGAGTGGGCAGGACAAGTAGTTTAGAGCCAGGTTGGAGATCTCTGGCCACAATTCTTTTTTCCCATGCCAATACGCCAATGGGTCATCATGAACATAGACCTCTGTTGAGTCATTCAGATAGTCCTGCACCATCGACTCAAGTTTCTCCACGGTTCCTCTACTTTGCTTACTTTTTGCTGGGACCTTTTGAGAAGCAAACCCAAGCTCAGTTAGCCAATGCTCTTCTTCACACAATGTTACTGTTGTGTCTGGTGCAGCTGATCCGGTTGCAGGTGTCTTTAACAGCTGAGAGGTCACTTCTGCCACAGCCACAGGTGCAGAAGTGGATTCTTTTGACTCGGGATGGCCTGTTGATGCTGATGTACTGCCTTTTCCTTCAATTTCCTGCCGTTCTCTTTCAAACCGAGTGGCTGACACAGCTAGCCAATGTTTGTACTTTGTAACTTCTGCGTCATCAAAAGGAAAGAATACTCTGCCTGCCAGTGCCTTTTTGTACCGTGGATCCAGAATAGTATCACAAATGTAATGCTGTTCTAAGTGGATCATTTGAAGACGTTCATCGCCAAGTAGGCTCTGTAATAATTTCTCCGCCAAATCAAAAGCTTCTTGCTTTTCTTCATCTTTTTGAAACATAGAAGACACCGCCTTCAGTTGGTTCTCTAGCATGCGCAACAATGGGATAGCTTTTCCCAAATTACTGTCCTCCCTGCTGACTGCACGCGTGAAGACCTCAAAAGGACGAAGCATGTCTGTTAGGCTTTTAACTAGCTCCCATTGCTCCGCATCTAGCCTCAGGTCCTTCATAGCTGTACCCAGTGTTAAGAAATACTGATCGACTACCGTAAACTGCTCATACAGACGCTCAAGCATGTAGAAGGTTGAGTTCCAAAGTGTTGCCACCTCCTGGATGAGTGCTTTCACTGGCAGTCGACTTTCATGTAGCAGGCCCCTCAGATGCTTCCTGGCCTTAAAAGAATGGCTGAAATGTGTGCACATTCTTTGGCAGGTGGTCAGTAACTCGCACACAGGACTTTCTTCACTCAACAATTTTTTAACAACCAGGTTTATACAGTGCGCCAAACACGGCACTCTGAAATATGTACCCAGTTCCATGGCCTTAACTACATTGGCGCCATTATCCGTGGAAACATAACCAATCTTGCATTTTTTTGGGGACAGCCATTGAAAGACCTTTGTGTTAAACTTCTTCAAAATGTTTTCTCCTGTATGACTTGTCTCCATGCCAAATATGGCTAGTGTTGCATGTTTCCGAACAGCTTTAAAAATGTTGTCCGGGTCAACACCTGCTCTTAACTTTGCTGTAACTCCTGAAAAAGAGACCCAGTGTGCAGTGATGCACATGTAATCAGTGCCTGCACCACTGGTCCACATGTCTGTTGTCAGATGTATAGTGTGAACAGCACTCTTCTGCAAAGCTGCCCCAATCACCTCCAGCACATCTGCATGTAGTGCTAGAGCCGCAACTCTGGCAAAATAGAACCAGCTAGGAACCTTCCATTTAGGGCTGAGCGTTGCCACTAATTCAAGAAAACCAACCCCTTCCACAAAAGAAAAAGGGAGAAGGTCCAGAGCTAGCATTTTAGCCAGCTTAGTGTTATACAGACGCGTCAGTGGGTGGTTGCGTTCAAATGGCGCTTCTGAAAACAACATGCTTCTAATGGTGGGCTGGACCATGATTTTACGGGATGATGATGATGACTTCTTCGACCCAGTTACGCTCTGTGATGATGAACTTTTTTGCATTGGTGTCTCACTCTCTCCCACAGTCTTAGTGTGGCTCACAGGGGGTGTGCTGCTGACAGGGGTACTGGGTGTAAGTGAAGCAATATTTGACGCTTCTTCTTCCTCGTCATCATCAGATGAAACAACAACGTATACAGTTTGTTGACTTCCAATTCGGGCTTCCTTGATCTCCTTTAGGTGCGCATGCCATTGGACAGTGTGCTGTCTCTCAAGATGACCTCTCTGGCCTCCGGTACCATAGTTGGTACCAAGCTTAGCTTACCACGACTAACTGCAAGCTTACAAATGCTACAAATGGCTATGTTGTCCCTTGTTGTGCAAACACTAAAGAAGTCCCCAACTGCGGACTTCAAATGTCTGTGGGGGACGGAGGAGGCGATACTGGTGGTCATGCTGCTAATGCCAGATGTTGTGAAGGATGTGTGTTGCCGAACTTTACTACGTTGTGCACTTGCACCACCACTAATTGAGGTCGAGGTGGATGGAGGTCCCTTCTGGCGAGAAAAAAATATGGAAGCGGTAGGTGGTGGTGTACTAATTAACTCCAATGATGGTGTTCCCATTGCCTCCTCGTCGACAACATCACGCTCAGCAGCTTTTCGGGCTAGGGTCAAAATGTCTGTTTGCTGAATACCCGCTGAGGCTGGAGTGGCGTGTATGATGACTGCGTCGTCGGCGTGAGAGTCTTCATCAGCAGGAGTAGTATACGCCACTTCTTCAGCGTCATCATCACACCCCATAACTATGAGTCTTTTGGGGACCTTCCTTTTACGCTTAGCTACCTTTGTCAGATCATGGTGTGCCTCATTCTCAGACGGCAGTGGTGGTTCCCAATTGTCATCCATATCATCAGAAGGAAGGGGACTTGAAGAAGATGTAGGCACCATCCTTGATCTTTTCCTTGCTAGAGATGTGGAAGACAATGAATGATCAGGAGGAGTGGCTTCCTCAAATGATAGCTCGGCTTGAATGTCGATTTCCTGATGTGCCCCTACTTCGGGAGGAACAACTATTGTGGGCACTTGTGCCCCTCCATGCACCTCTGCTTGCGCATCTCCTTGCGCTGCCTCTCCTTCCACATGTACTTGGGCTTGTACTTGCAGCTGTGGTTGTTGAACACTCGTCAGATGAGTTACAACAACCTGTGTTGATTGAGGGACATTGCTGCTACTTTCTTGCGATGAGCCAACATCACTGGTCGATGATGATTGAACAACTAGACTAAGTGCCTCTGCAGCACTCAAGGGCTTGGACTTAAGTTGGCGTGGCGGTGGTGGCACTGAGCCCAATGGAGCGGGGGCGCTGCTCCCAGCTTGGTCCCCAGCAGATCCCGCTGCTGCTGCAGGCGTACTTTTTTTTTTATTCCCAAAAAATGTGGCGGGCGGCACACCAGTCTCCTTGGTAACTTGCTTCTTCTGCTCCTTACTGGCAACTTTCTTGCTAGAGGAGCTACGGGGAACTTTTTTTGTGGCCATCTTCTTCAGACGTTGCGTTACGTTATGCTGCACACACACCGCTGCAGGACTTCTTCCTGGCACTGGTGGTTCTCTTGTGCACCTAAAAGCAATGGAAGACAGAGGAACATCAGTTATACACCCCAAAAAGTCAAAAAACACATAAAAATCAGCACAATCCGATGCCATCCATGCCCTCAATGATGTTTAAATTCAAGACACCCCACAGAAAGACTAGGCCCATGCACCACCTACTAAATTGTAAATTGTAAATTGTTGTGTCTTGTAAAGCGCACTGCTACCCGGAGGCCTCGTAGCGCTATAGACCGCTGGGGAACCCGTCCTGGCTTTCCCTGTGAGATAGTCCCTCCTGGGGGTCTCCAAGGTGAAACCAGGCATCCCCGGCGTTTGTGTGGGGCCGTTGTGGAGATGAGGCAAGCTAATGCCCAGAGTTGCCGAGTGTGCTCCCTGGTCGGAGTAGGCACCGATGCGAGAATTATCAGTCCGCTGATCCTGGTCCAAGACCCTGCCGCGTCGGGAATCGAACCCTGGTCCCGGGCCGTTCTCTGCACTCGGGTCTGCCGCCTCTAACCAGTGAGCCACACACTCTCCACTACACTACACTACCCCTGGGCATAATGGATGAATGCTAGGCAAAATGGGTGAAGGCCTGAGAACACTGCCTGCCTTCAAAATGGCCCCTTGCCCCCCAGCACATGGCCAGGGCCTGCCTGTACCAGCACTCAAAATGGCCGCCACCCACATGGCCAGTCCCAACAACACCCCCAAAAAGTAGAAAAACACATAAAAACAGCACAATCCCATGCCATCCATGCCCTCAATGATGTTTACATTAAAGAGACCCCCAGAAAGACTCAGTCCATGCACCACTCACTAGCCCTGGGCAAAAGGCCCCAACAGCAGCCAACAAAATCGAAAAACACAGAAAAATCAGCACAATCTCATGCCATCCGTGCCCTCAATGATGTTTACATTCAAGACACTGCAGAGAAAGACTAGGCTCATACACCACTCACTACCCCTGGGAAAAAGGACCCAACAGCAGCCCAAAAAAATTGAAAAACACAGAAAAATCAGCAAAATCCCATGCCATCCATGCCCTCATAATGTTTAAATTCAAGACACCCCACAGAAAGAGTAGGCCCATGCACCACTCACTACCCCTGGGCATAATGGATGAAAGCTAGGCAAAATGGGTGCAGGCCTGAGAACACTGCCTGCATTCAAAATGGCCCCTTGCCCCCCAGCACATGGCCAGGGCCTGCCTGTACCAGCACTCAAAATGGCCCCCAACCACATGGCCAGTCCCCATCAACACCCCAAAAAACTCGGAAAACACACACAAATCACCACAATCCAATGCCATCCATGCCCTCCATGATGTTTACATTAAAGAGACCCCACAGAAAGACTCAGTCCACGCACCACTCACTACCCCTGGGCAAAAAGCCCCAACAGCAGCCAAAAAATAAAAAAACACAGAAAAATCAGCACAATCCCATGCCATCCATGTCCTCAATAATGTTTAAATTCAAGACACCTCACAGAAAGACTAGTCCCATGCACCACTCACTACCCCTGGGCAAAAGGCCCCAACAGCAGCCAACAAAATCGAAAAAAACAGAAAAATCAGCACAATCCCATGCCATCCATGCCCTCAATGATGTTTAAATTCAAGACACCCCACAGAAAGACTAGGCGCATGCACCACTCACTACCCCTGGGCATAATGGATGAAAGCTAGGCAAAATGGGTGCAGGCCTGAGAACACTGCCTGCATTCAAAATGGCCCCTTGCCCCCCAGCACATGGCCAGGGCCTGCCTGTACCAGCACTCAAAATGGCCCCCAACCACATCGCCAGTCCCCATCAACACCCCAAAAAACTCAGAAAACACACACAAATCACCACAATCCACTGCCATCCATGCCTTCCATGATGTTTACATTAAAGAGACCCCACAGAAAGACTCAGTCCATGCACCACTCACTACCTCTGGGCAAAAGGCCCCAACAGCAGCCAAAAAAAATCAAAAACACAGAAAAATCAGCACAATCCCATGCCATCCATGCCCTCAATGATGTTTAAATTCAAGACACCTCACAGAAACACTAGTCCCATGCACCACTCAATACCCCTGGGCAAAAGGCCCCAACAGCAGCCAAAAAAATCGAAAAACACAGAGAAATCAGCACAATCCCATGCCATCCATGCCCTCAATGATGTTTAAATTCAAGACAACCCACAGAAAGATTAGGCCCATGCACACTCACTACCCCTGGGCAAAAGGCCCCAACAGCAGCCAAAAAAATCGAAAAACACAAAAATCAGCACAATCCCATTCCATCCATGCCCTCAATGATGTTTAAATTCAAGACACCCCACAGAAAGACTAGGCCCATGCACCACTCGCTACCCCTGGGCATAATGGATGAAAGCTAGGCAAAATGGGTGCAGGCCTGAGAACACTGCCTGCATTCAAAATGGCCCCTTGCCCCCCAGCACATGGCCAGGGCCTGCCTGTACCAGCACTCAAAATGGCCCCCAACCACATGGCCAGTCCCCATCAACACCCCAAAAAACTCGGAAAACACACACAAATCACCACAATCCAATGCCATCCATGCCCTCCATGATGTTTACATTAAAGAGACCCCACAGAAAGACTCAGTCCATGCACCACTCACTACCCCTGGGCAAAAAGCCCCAACAGCAGCCAAAAAATAAAAAAACACAGAAAAATCAGCACAATCCCATGCCATCCATGTCCTCAATAATGTTTAAATTCAAGACACCTCACAGAAAGACTAGTCCCATGCACCACTCACTACCCCTGGGCAAAAGGCCCCAACAGCAGCCAACAAAATCGAAAAAAACAGAAAAATCAGCACAATCCCATGCCATCCATGCCCTCAATGATGTTTAAATTCAAGACACCTCACAGAAAGACTAGTCCCATGCACCACTCACTACCCCTGGGAAAAGGCCCCAACAGCAGCCAACAAAATCGAAAAACACAGAAAAATCTGCACAATCTCATGCCATCCATGCCCTCAATGATGTTTAAATTCAAGACACCCCACAGAAAGACTAGGCGCATGCACCACTCACTACCCCTGGGCATAATGGATGAAAGCTAGGCAAAATGGGTGCAGGCCTGAGAACACTGCCTGCATTCAAAATGGCCCCTTGCCCCCCAGCACATGGCCAGGGCCTGCCTGTACCAGCACTCAAAATGGCCCCAAACCACATGGCCAGTCCCCATCAACACCCCAAAAAACTCAGAAAACACACACAAATCACCACAATCCACTGCCATCCATGCCCTCCATGATGTTTACATTAAAGAGACCCCACAGAAAGACTCAGTCCATGCACCACTCACTACCTCTGGGCAAAAGGCCCCAACAGCAGCCAAAAAAATCAAAAAACACAGAAAAATCAGCACTATCCCATGCCATCCATGCCCTCAATGATGTTTAAATTCAAGACACCTCACAGAAACACTAGTCCCATGCACCACTCACTACCCCTGGGCAAAAGGCCCCAACAGCAGCCAAAAAAATCGAAAAACACAGAGAAATCAGCACAATCCCATGCCATCCATGCCCTCAATGATGTTTAAATTCAAGACAACCCACAGAAAGATTAGGCCCATGCACACTCACTACCCCTGGGCAAAAGGCCCCAACAGCAGCCAAAAAAATCGAAAAACACAAAAATCAGCACAATCCCATTCCATCCATGCCCTCAATGATGTTTAAATTCAAGACACCCCACAGAAAGACTAGGCCCATGCACCACTCGCTACCCCTGGGCATAATGGATGAAAGCTAGGCAAAATGGGTGCAGGCCTGAGAACACTGCCTGCATTCAAAATGGCCCCTTGCTCCCCAGCACATGGCCAGGGCCTGCCTGTACCAGCACTCAAAATGGCCCCCACCCACATGGCCAATCCCCATCAACACCCCAAAAAATCGAAAAACACACAAAAATCACCATAATCCAATGCCATCCATGCCCTCCATGATGTTTACATTAAAGAGACGCCACAGAAAGACTCAGTCCATGCACTCACTACCCCTTGGCAAAAGGCCCCAACAGCAGCCAAAAAAATCGAAAAACACAGAAAAATCAGCACAATCCCATGCCATCCATGCCCTCAATGATGTTTAAATTCAAGACACCCCACAGAAAGACTAGGCCCTTGCACCACTCACTACCCCTGGGCAAAAGGCCCCAACAGCAGCCAAAAAAATCAAAAAACACACAAAAATCAGCACAATCCCATGCCATCCATGCCCTCAATGATGTTTAAATTCAAGACACCCCACAGAAAGACTAGGCCCATGCACCTCTCACTTCCCCTGGTCATAATGGATGAAAGCTAGGCAAAATGGGTGCAGGCCTGAGAACACTGCCTGCATTCAAAATGGCCCCTTGCCCCCCAGCACATGGCCAGGGCCTGCCTGTACCAGCACTCAAAATGGCCCCCACCCACATGGCCAGTCCCCATCCACACCTCAAAAAATCGAAAAACACAGAAAAATAAGCACAATCCCATGCCATCCATGCCCTCAATGATGTTTAAATTCAAGACACCCCACAGAAAGACTAGGCCCATGCACCACTCACTACCCCTGTGCAAAAAACCCCAACAGCAGCCAAAAAAATCGAAAAACACACATAAATCAGCACAATCCCATGCCATCCATGCCCTCCATGATGTTTACATTAAAGAGACCCCACAGAGAGACTCAGTCTATGCACCACTCACTACCCCTGGGCAAAAGGCCCCAACAACAGCCCAAAAATCGAAAAATCCAAAATTGTAGTTGCAGCAACTGTAAAGGCCCCAACAGCAGCCAAAAAGATCGAAAAACACACAAAAATCAGCACAATCCCATGCCATCCATGCCCTCCATGATGTTTACATTAAAGAGACCCCACAGAAAGACTCAGTCCATGCACCACTCACTAGCCCTGGGCAAAAGGCCCCAACAGCAGCCAAAAAGATCGAAAAACACACAAAAATCAGCACAATCCCATGCCATCCATGCCCTCCATGATGTTTACATTAAAGAGACCCCACAGAGAGACTCAGTCTATGCACCACTCACTCACTACCCCTTGGCAAAAGGCCCCAACAGCAGCCCAAAAAATCGAAAAACACAGAAAAATCAGCACAATCCCATGCCATCCATGCCCTCAATGATGTTTAAATTCAAGACACCCCACAGAAAGACTAGGCCCATACACCACTCACTACCCCTGGTCATAATGGATGAAAGCTAGGCAAAATGGGTGCAGGCCTCAGAACACTGCCTGCATTCAAAATGGCCCCTTGCCCCCCAGCACATGGCCAGGGCCTGCCTGTACCAGCACTCAAAATGGCCCCCACCCACATGGCCAGTCCCCATCAACACCCCAAAAAATCGAAAAACACACAAAAATCACCACAATCCAATGCCATCCAGGCCCTCCATGATGTTTACATTAAAGAGACCCCACAGAAAGACTCAGTCCATGCACCACTCACTAGCCCTGGGCAAAAGGCCCCAACAGCAGCCAAAAAGATCGAAAAACACACAAAAATCAGCACACTCCCATGCCATCCATGCCCTCAATGATGTTTAAATTCAAGACACCCCACAGAAAGACTAGGCCCATGCATCACTCACTACCCCTGGGCAAAAGGCCCCAACGGCAGCCAAAAAAATCGAAAAACACACATAAATCAGCACAATCCCATGCCATCCATGCCCTCCATGATGTTTACATTAAAGAGACCCCACAGAGAGACTCAGTCTATGCACCACTCACAACCCCTGGGCAAAAGGCCCCAACAACAGCCCAAAAATCGAAAATTCCAAAATTGTAGTTGCAGCAACTGTAATGCCCAAACAAACTTACTTGTGAAATTTCTAATCCAAAAGTGATCCAAAGAAAGTCAAAAAGGCCTCGAATCCAAATATCCAGCAGCATCCACAAAAAGTAATCCTTCCAGGTCAAGATCCGAATGAAAGTGATCAGCACATGAAGAAAGCACTGGGAGGAGCCTGCTGGACAGGAATAGGAAGTTGGAGACTGTGGGGCACTTCCTCCCCCCCCCCCCCAAAATGGACTCCTTGCCAAAAAAAGTGCAGGCAAATGTCAACCTGAGGAGTTATTCTGATAAAAATCATCATTTTCAGAAGGTTTATGCTGCTTGCTGGTGGATTTCTTGTGCAGAATTGCAAATTTAGCAATTTCGCGAGTGCGAGATTGTTGCTGCCTGCCGCATCTACGTGTTCGCAATTGCGAACTCCCATGATACGTGATCACGGCATACTCGCGTTGACAAACTCTCGCTGTGCAAGGTGGCAAGTCGCGATGACGTAATCGCGGTCGCCAAACTCCCGCGGGATCCCACAGCAAGATCCAAAATGGCGCAGCACACGCAAAATATTGAGAAAAACAACTCGGCAAACGCTGAATGACGGTAAGTGAACGCCGCGCGCCGCAATATTGTATCACCAAGCAAAAAAATCCGCTGCGTGCGAATTTGTGGATTTTCGCCAAACTCACGAGTGTTCGCGGATTGCGAATTTACAGAAAATCCGCAAAATCTGCGAGCAGAACGGATTTTCCGGCCATGCTTACTGAGCATCAATGAGCACCCAGGCCGCGAGCGGCTCCACAGCCAGGGCAAATGAATAAGGTGATAGGGGGCACCCCTGTCTGGTGCCACGATGGATGGAGAAGCCAGGCGATACCTCACCCGCCACGCGGACCGACGCTGTCAAGTCCGTGTATTGTAGCCTCACATACGACAAAAACATTTTTTTCTTTTTTTAGCATTCAATAATGGCGACCATGCATCTCATTGCAGCGGGTCTCTCATCTAATTTTTTTCTTCGCTTTAACACTAAATCATGGACGGCCACGCATCTTGTTGCACGTGTGCCTCCCAACTTCTGTTTTGTAATTTAACAATACATCATGGCAGCCCCTGCGCCTCATTGCATGCAGCCCGCCCAACTCTTTTTTTTTCATTTAATAAAATAATAGCAACCACACGTCTTTTTGTGTGCGGGTCTCCACATCTGCTGCAAAGAGCTTAAACTTTTGCAAATTCGGAACCTATTGCATTTCAAATGCTTGTTTCTTCCACCTGCAATAACCTATGGCATCGGGCAACAGGACATCCCACTTCAGCCATTGTATGTTTTAATGAACAGATTCCCCCTCACCTCAATGTTAAAGTCAGTCCATCAATCAGTCAGGGTCTCAAGGCGCGGGGGGATGGGCAGCTCTGACTCATCCGAAGAGCCAAGTCTTGAGGCTCTTCCTGAATGCTTGCAGTGTGGGGGTTCATCTGATGTTGAGGGGGAGTTTTTTCCAGGTCTTGGCCGCGATTTAAGAGAAGGCTCTTCCTCCCGTTCTGGCTCCTCAAATGCAAGGGATTTCGGCCAGGGCAAGGTCGGCAGAGCAGAGGTTTCTCTTGGGGGTGTAGAAGAAGATTCATTTGTTCAGGCATTGGGGTCTGGTGTTGTGGAGGGATTTGTAGGCATGTGCAAGCAGCTTGGAAGTCACTGTCTTTTTCAATGGGGAGCCAGTGGAGGTCTCATAGGTGCTGGGTGATGTGGTCTTGTCATGGGATGCTGAGGACGAGTCTAGCTGCATCATTCTGGATGGTCTGGAGTTAGTGGATTAGAGACAATGAAATAACTGGTGATATAATGGTATGGACAATGTAATCAAGTGGTAAGGTAGTGCTGGTGATATAGTAGGGTGTACCAAAAGAATCACTGAGGCAGATGCTAAGTCCCTCTTGCCCATCTGCATTGTCCATCAGCAAGAGTTAAAACAGCAGCTTGCAGAACTCGTCCTCTGTGAAAGGAGCTGAGTGAAAGTCTTGATTCTCCTCTTGCCTGGATGAAGTCTACCTGCATCGACATATTCCGTTACTTTAATAATATTTTCTTTGACTTCTTGTTTTTATGTCTGAATGTATGTTTTTGAAAAGACTGAGAATAATTTTCTGAGCAACTTTCCTTTGCTTCACCATCAGACCACTTGTGAGGTCTTACATTTAAGTTTTCTTCTTTTATAGTCACACTTCTGACCCTGCTTTTCAACTCTCTATAAGTAGCATATGCTGTAAAGTGTCAAAGGGCACTACAATGTCCCTGAGTATCCATTGAATGTGATTGCAATAATGTTCTTGTGGGGTAGTGTTACTCCTTTGAGAAATAACTGGACTGAAAACTCATTCAAAACAGGCCTTTGCTTAACCCTCTTGAGGTATTTGTACATGATGACCACACCATGTAATTCTTAAACGCCCAGCAGTCTGTTTTCCAGAATAAATAATTTACTATTTGCTCATGGACAACTTTTCGAAAATCGTCTGCTCATGGCGGTGAAATATCTGTGTGTCCTGTACTGTGTGATTGTCTAAGGTAGATGCTTCCTGCTTTTCCCACTTAACTGTTATTGTTATGGGAGTGATCAGAAATATTTGGCTCTGAGATAGTGACAGCGATATTTTGAGTTTGCTCTCACATCAAACACACTTCTGTAAAAGGGGTATTCCTACACCGTTTGCAGTGAAACACCAAACGTCTTTCCAATTCATGGTAGGCCAAATATCTCGAAGTCTGGGATCAACATTGTGCATCTTCAGGAAATAGAAGGTGCACAACTTGCTAATTGTTTCTTTGACTATTTGAATCACTACTTTGGGATTTTCACATCTCCATCTAGCATACTAACAACATTGTCAGCCAACCCACTCGGACCAACTTTCTGTAGACCCAACTTGGAAGGCGAGAGCACAGTAAACTGTAAGCGTCGAAGAATCGAAGTGAATTCTGTTAACTAGAGGAAGCAGGTCACTTGTCAGGTGTTACAGATCACCTACAGCTATAGGGAACAGGGCATAGGAGCGAGTGACCTCTCCTCCCTTGCCCCTTAATGGTGCATTTTATGAACTCCTTTTGGCAAGGTAAGGGGTCCTCCTCGCTGCTGGACAAGGAGTGGCGGGGTAGCACTTACTACCCAACCCTTGTGCAAACTGGGCGACAAATTAATAACTAATCCCCCCATACTTGGGCATGGTCGGGGAGGGGCTAACAGCTTTTTAAACAAGCATTTGCAATGCAATCTGTCTCGCCTTTGGGACCTTATATGTTTTTAGCTATGCAGCACATTAGCCCGGATGCTGAAACATCTACTGTTCTTTAACATGGAGGGAAATTAAGCACCACACTGCGTGACCGGCCAATTATGGGAACACATGGAGAGAAATGTTGCCTTTCAGCAGGAAATGGTATAGTCCAAAGCTCTGTTTTTAATATAAAATCAGGGCCTTTGGTGGTCATATCACTGAAAATACAAGAGTTGAAAAAAATATTATTGTCTGTTGGGTGCTCGTAGGAGACAATTTCTATGGACTAGAATCTATCTAGTGAATGCTAAAGTGATTCTGGTATTTTACTGACCTCTGCTGGTCGTTTTCTCTCAAGAAAGTTAAATAGAGGCAGTTTCCAGAAAAATAAAAAAAACAAAGTCCCTCAGCAGAAAGCAATTCTGGTATTTTACTGACCTCTACTGGTCGTTTTCTATCAAGATAGTTAAATAGAGGCAGTTGAACAAGCAGAAGGTAATTCTGGTATTTTACTGACCTCTACTGGCCGTCTTCTATCAAGACAGCTACATAGAGGCAGTTGAACAGAAAAAAAGTCCCTACGCGGAAGCAGACAAGTCCTAGGGCTGGTCTCCAGAGCCCACAAAGTACATACACATATAAGTATAAACTAAAGTATATACAAGAGGTCTCGAATGCTCGACCTAAGAATTGAGCCAAGTGAGTGGAGTATTAGAGAGACCTCGGTCCTACCACTGGGTTGATAGTTATTTAATCCCTCACGATGTCCATGAACAACGGGAGACATTAACAAATTAATGTGGGGAAGAGGGGTTTAATATAATCCAACTCTCCCTCCTGGAAGACGCCCCTGCTACCTTGCTGTGTGCCACTGCTCCTGCACAACCCCTTTGTCTTGGTCTCCCCTCTATGACATCTGCAGGGGCTTGGGGAACTGTAGAGGGGCACCCAAGAGATTCAGGGGAGTAGGGGCATACAGAGGAGCTGCAGAGGCTAGAGTACATAGAGAGAAGGCTTTCCAGTGCATAAAAGGCTGCACAAGTGATGGGAGCACACAAAGGTGCCCCAGGATTGCTGGGTGGCACCTAGAGGGACTGCAAGGGCTAGAGTGGCATAAAGAGGGCCAGTAAGAGTCAGGTAGAGTGGCACAAAGGGGCTACAGGTGCGTCCAATGCACATGTAAAGCAACAGGAGGGTAAGGAGTACAAAGATTGGAGGCTGGGGGCACATAGTTGGGTTTTAGGGTGGCAGAGAACATACAAAGCGCTGCAGGAGCATGATGCAATGGCACCCAGGGTGACTGAGTACACTGAGGTGCGCCATGGAGTCGAGGGCACACACGGAAGCTGACACTGCACGCAGAGGGGCTACACTGCTAATAGGTGACACACAGAGTAGCTGCGGAGGGAGAAGAGGGGTACATGAGTGCGAGCAGGTCTAAAGCAGTGTGGTAAAAAGGGACTGCATGGAAAATAGGTGCACATTAAGGGCTGCAGGCAGGTGCAACACACAAAGGCGGTGGAGGCTTACAGATGGGCTTTAGGGGGAAGAGGTGTGGACAAAGGGCTGCAGACACATGGCATGGTGGTACACAGGAGCTAAGGTCACAGGGTACTTAGAGGGCTGTAGGGGGCCAGATGCACAATGAAATAGATTGGGGGCATGGAGGGGCTGCAGGGGGCCGAAACGTATAGCAAAGCTACATGGCAACTGGGGCGCACACAAAAAGGTCAACATGGTCAGGACAGAGTGGAACACCTTGGCTGCATGGATTGAATGGGCATACATAAGGACTGTGTGGTGGGGGGAACAAAAAAGGGAGTTGGAGACGGCAATGAACACACAGAGGGAGTGCTGGCGGCATACAAAACAGCAGTATAGGAAAGCACAGAGGGCTGAAATATGTACAGTTCACACAGAGGGGCTGCAGGAGGGCAGTGCCAAGAGGAGGAGTGCAGAGGAATCCAGAGAATACATGGGGCTCAAGGGGTTGAAAGGGTGACTCACAGAGATATGCAGGGAAAGCAATGGAGACACAGATGAGTATCAGGGCTTGCTGAGGTACAGACAGAGAGACACTAGGGGTGTGAACGGTCAGGACAGATGGGCTGAAGTGGGGGGGGGTTACATAGTGACGCTGCTGAGAGGCAGGGTCACATAATGGGGATGTACATAAGGCAAAAGACACGGCCACCGTAGGAGCTGGTGAGCACCTACCGGGGTTGCAGTGGTTCGGCAGGGCAGGCAAAGAAAGATGAAAGAGGATTTGGGCTTACCCACCATCATACATTTGCCCTGCCATAATCAGACACCAACAGGCACTCCATCATACAAAAAGGTAGCAAATTGCTGTACAGGCTCTAAGATAAGTATAGCATCGAGTAATAGCTGGTTATTGGATTGTTTCTGTATTGTGATGTACATAAAAAGCACCATCACACCAACCATTCAACATACATGCAACCCACATTGTATGCCAACACACTCACCATCATACTCTACTGTCATATACCAACAAACCTATTGTCATACAGTAAACACACATACTCTCATACACAAATATAACTAACATCAACACAAGCAGGCAACATTGTAGGTCTACACAAGCACCATCATACATTCACAGAACTACCAAAAGACACCAACATACCCATGCCATACACACAGATAACCATCAGATTAGGCCAAAACACCCTCTGTCTAAAAACATTATATTCAAAATCATACTTCAAACCACTCACCATCATACCTCAACATACAGTACATAGAACTAACATAATGCTACAACATAGACGCCATTGTACATTCACACAATCTATATCAAGGGTTAACACATAACCATCATATGCCTACAAGTCACAACCACCATCATTTACCAACGTATCCCCCTTCATACGTCCACACTAACAAAAAGCGTTCAGAATATCTGCCACTAATAGAACAGCCAGGCTGACATCCATTGACCAACTTCATGATGCATGTCATGCCATTAGTAACAATTTGCACTGGCATAGCCAGTTCATGCTCTGCCAATTGAAATTAAGCCCGGGCGGGTAACTATGCTCTGCCAGCTTAGTTTACGTAGTTTTGCATACTCCACGTTCCATTGCCAACGCGGAGGTTAGGCAAAACTACGACTCCATGGCGGAGTATAGTTGGCCTGCCCCTCCACCCTCCCAAAGTAATTATAAAGTAATAAAAACAGCACTTACCTTCCAAGGCTGCCTCCTCCTCACCATGGCCGCTCTCCTTCCTCCTCCTCCTTGCCGTCCTTCTGTGATAACCCCTACGTTGTATGTCTTGTGAGTGCGAATGCGCAAGGCGTACAATGTAGGGGTTATCTAAGAAGAAGGACGGCGAAGACGAGGAAGGAGAGTGGCTATGGTGAGGAGGAGGCAGCCACGGCAGGTAAGTGCCTTTTTTATTACTTTATAATTACTTTAGGAGGGTGTGGAGTGAAGTTCCACAGAGTTGTTTTCCAACTCCGTGGATCTTCGTGTTGAGGAACTATGCCTGCCCTGCCCACCCTCAATTGAAATATGGAGGCTCATAGAGTGTGGGGCATGCTAGATTAGTGTATATAATACCCTGCCTTGTTTGTGGTGTCGTACCCTGTCCACCAAACCCTAAATAAGGATGTAAGTCATGTTTAACTCCAACCTCTAGCATACAGTATTAACTACATTATACACCTGTTCAAACAAAAACTAACGGACTGCACAATATGACACATCGTTAAATACATTATACACACCCAATCAACACCTGCATGCAGGGCCGGACTGGGAACCAAAACCGGCCCTGGGAAAGTGCTCGGCCAGCCCCCCGGGGGGGCTGGTGGTGCGGCCGAGCTGTCTGCCAGGGCTGGCTTCAGCCGATTTTTCTTTGGGCGATATTGAAGCTTAGCCCCGTGCCCGCTACGGCTAGTCCGGCCCTGCCTGCATTCATATATTTCTGCATACAATCAATCAACCTTTCCATACTTTCATCTAACCATCATCCTATGATAATACAACCAAAATCGCCTTCAACAAACATCATGAATAATGTCATTGTATGATATATTTATATATATTACACAGTGATGGTCACCACTGTGTACTTATAGTTAGGTCAGATGTTTCATAGGAGAGCGCTTTTCGTTTTGCGAAACACTTTGAAGCCGTTTGTGGAATCTTCATGAAACCTTTCCCGTGGCCCCCAACAATGATGCAGTGGGTACCCTGGGTAGGCACCAGAGCTGATATTGGGCTGGGGAGGGGTGCTGGGTGCCCCCTCCCCATTTGAAAAGGTGGGGGGCTCTGTGGGATGGGGCACCCAGGGCCAGAAATCAGCTGTGTACCCTCTCCACTAAAAAAGGTGGCAGGTCCTAGGGGATGGATTTACTGGGCCGTAAACAGCCTGGGGTGGGGGGTGCATGCCCCTGCCCTTTCTGACTGACTTTTGGAGGGTTGGCCACAGGGCCTCGTTGCAGGCTTGGCCCTGTGCCCAACCCCTTGCTATATGTGGCCAAAGGCAGAGCGTGGTGTTGACTGCATGAGGGGGGAGTGGGGCAGGCCCGCTGTCAACATAACGTCGTGCTGGCCGAAGGCCATGCGTGTTGTGGGGTTGGCTGCATGGTGGCCCTTTCAATGCCTTTTGTCTCTTCTATTCTGCAGACACTGGAATGCAATGGCTGATGGCTCTTGGGCACTCCTAGGTGTAGTTCTGCCGGTGATCTTCCCGATGGGAATGCCCAGGCAAGGATCAATCTCCCTTTAACCTTGCCCCGCGATACCTCACCCCTTAAATATTGCCTGTGTGATCTGAGGGGGGTACGAACTCGCTAACAATTGTTCATTTAAAGAACTGGGGCCCTGCCAAAGGCTGTAAAAGTACTCAGGCTCTTGTGATTGGGGTGGTTTAAAGTCTCAAAATGGCAGATGACATCTGGGGTCTGAGTGAGCCATTGGAGCTCACCTGATCGGGAGCAGCACCTGAGCCTAGCCAGGTTACTTCTGCAGCGCGGGGCTCAACAAAATCAGATAGTGGGACTAACCCCACTGAACCCCCCCAGCAATAGTTAGATTCCCACCAGGAAGATTACGGGCAGAACTACACCCAGGTGTGCTTGAGAGGGATCAGCCATTGCAGTCCAGCATCTGCAGTTCACCAGCACGATCAGTGTAATCAATGAACATGCAAGCTATTTTTCAAGCTGGCAAGCGCAATTGTTCATCTCTCTCCCAGCAAATACCGAGACACTCGTGAGGATGAGATCAGAAAAAAACAGTGCCTATGCCCCACCTGGGTCAAAAAAGAGTAAACGTGAATCGATCCTTGGGAAGACTGCATCAAAAAGGAAAGCTGAAGGCACAGTGGTGAAGGCCTCTCCCTCGGCCAAACATGATCCTTTATATATATATGAGGGGCAGTAGCTCAGGAACAAGCCTGTTTGATAAGGGGGTTCTGAAGCCAGCCAAATTACAGTATGGACTCAAGGACTGGCAGTCCCCACAAAACATCAAAGATCTCTTACTTTTTCCAGTTATTGAACAGAATTTGAAATGGAACAGACACAAGCGGCGCATATTGTAGCCACCACACTAGGATGGATGACAGTCCTGTTGCTACAACCACATCACAGAGCCTTGTCACATCCTTAACTCATGGATCTGTTGAGGAAGGAAATAATGCAATTTCACTGGAGGGTTCCTTTCCAGACCCATATCCCCTAACATTATGATTACAAAAAACTTACCTCCTCCTTCGCCCAACCTGGACATGCCAGTTTTAGAAGGCCCATGTGCTGCGCTCCCTAATGCTGCCTAGGTTTCGCCTACCTTGCAATGTGCCCAGATGGCCGTCGCCGCAATGCACATCCCAAACTCAGCCTCCAGTTCAGGCAGGTTCAAAACACTCAATCCACATATAATACTTTTCCATCATTTAAAGTGAGCAGTTATTTGCCCATGCGTGCCACAGGGAAGCTCTAGACCCGTTAGTCCATCACAGGATCAGGACGTTGGGATTGCAACCCCACCTGGCAAGGTGCCCATGGGATATGGTTGGAAATGAAGAACCTAATGCTAATATTTTAGGCTCATCAGAATCAAGCAAGCTGTGGGCAGCCATCCTAAATTCCATGCAAGCTACAGTAAGGGCCTTAAACCAGAATACCTATCAAATGGACATTCAAGTGGACCTACTCAACACCATGATGTATGATATGATTTGTAAAGTGCACGAATACCAGGGGGTGTCTTGGCATTGAGCTGAACTAAAGGGTGCAGACGAGCAAAGTGCGTGAACATCACTAGTTAAATAACCATGTTTTGAGGCTTTCTCTGAAAATCATGAGTAAGGGTGCTGTTGTCAGATTTATTGGCAGACGGCTCCACTGAAGAGCTGTGAGCCTGAAGAAGCTTCTACCCCCCAGGTAGCACGTTTACAGGAGACAACCTTTGGCAAATTAGCAGAGCAGGAGCGTAATGCATTACAGGGAATATACCGCACAAATGTCTTCATGAAGAAGGCTAGGGCTTTCTCATAAAGAGTTTTAAAAGCTAAGCAAAGAATCTTAAAGGTAATCCGATGGCAGATTGGAACCCAGTGCAATTGTCTGATAGAGGCCCTTCTGAATAATGTTTAGGGATTCTTAGAAGAAATCGATCAGCCACATTTTGGATGGTCTGCAACTTTTTAAGTGGACCTTTTGAATATACTATGCAGTAGTCCATTTGTGACAGAACTAGGGTGATGACCACTTCTTTCAGTAGATCAGTTGGAATAAATGTTTCAATTTTCTTTATAATTCTAAGGTGATATAAAGAGGAGGAGGTGATCTGGTTAATTTGTTCTTTGTACTTGTTAAAAAAGTAGTCAGGCTTAGCTTAGCTGCTCCGCCGACCTCGCCTGGCAGAAACCCAACGCATCTGCAGAACCAGAGCTGGTGGAAGAGCCTTCTCCTACATCACAGTCAAAGCCTGGAACGAGCTCCCAGTCACCATCAGACGCTCCACTACTCCGCACACCTTCAGGAAGAGCCTCAAGACCTGGCTCTTTGGTTGAAGTGGAGCTGCCGCCTTGCCCCCAGCACCTTGAGACCCTCACGGGTGAGTGGGGGTGCTTTAAACCTCCTGATTGATTGATTGTAAAGTATTTATGCAGCACTTGAACAGTAATTAAGTAAAACACAAATCAAACAAAAAACTCGCATTAATTTAGAAAAACTGCGTGAAGTTTAATACATTACTTGACACCAAGAATGACTAAAATCCAACTAGAAGGGCCAGAGATTGCAATTTTAAATATTTTGGTAAAAATAGTGCTTAAAACACAAAGCAACAACTGGGGTTTTCTGGTAGTGCCGGACTGGGACGAAGTCACAAGTTCAGACTTGAATATTGAACTACTAGTACAAAGCTGCGAGAAGGAGCTAAACCCGCCAAACAACTTGCAGAATGTGAACGATCTAACGGAGCACTACACTAAATCAATATCGAAGATAGTCAATTCCACCATGCCACTAAAACTGAAAAGAGTCACAGAGAACGTTAAAAATCCATGGTTTGATGGATCGCTGAATGAAGTCAGGAGAAAACTAAGACTTGCTGAAAGGAAATGGAGACAACACCCATCATCCCCTGAACTGAAGTCCCTCAGAAAACTCAGAAACGAATACAACAAAAAGATCATCAAGTCCAAAAAGGAATTTATTAGGTCAGAACTGGATAATGCCAAAAACAGACCATGGAAACTATTCGAGATATTAAAACAACAATCCAATAAGTTGGCCAAAACGACGCAAGAAACTACAAAAACTAAACTGAGTTGTGAAGAATTCTCAACATTCTTTACCGACAAAGCCAACACGCTGGAAAGAGAACTCAAGATGGCAGCAGATATTCTTCAAAGCCAAACACCCTCTCTGAACAACACCACCTCAACTACTGACCAAAATAGAACAAAAAACAATGCACAATGGGATACCGTCAATCTTTATGACCAGGAGTACATTGCCAAAACGCTCTCAGATATCAAACCAAATAACGACTACAATGACCCACTCCCCGCTAAATGCCTGAATAAAATCAACCATATTGTCATTTAGACATGGACAAAAATAATAATTGCCTCTCTAGCCTGAGGAATCCTGGCAGAATGCCTAAAATCAGGTCAAGTAGTCCCCATCATCAAAAAACCTACAGCGGACCCGGCAGATCCTAATGACTATCGCCCAGTGACCAATATCCCACTACTGGCCAAATTAATTGAGAAATGTGTGCAAAGCCAACTGAGCCAGCACATCGCCAACTTCTTGTTACTGGACGACTGTCAATCGGGATTCAGAACAGGCCACAGCGCAGAAACAGCGATACTACATATCATCGATGATGCATTACAGGCCCTAGACCACAATCGAACATATCTATCCAGCTTGCAATTGAGTGCAGGCTGGATACAGGGATTAGGTTAAACCAGCTGGAGATTATTCCTTATGTCCCTGATGTGGAGCATTGCGCTGTGCAGCGGTGGTTCCCAAGAGTGATGTGAGGTCCGGAGTCGAGATGTGTTGTGCAGTGTCAGAGGAATGCGAAGTCCTGCATAAAGTTGCACTGTGCTACATTAGTTTTGAAGAGGAGCTGCGAGTGCTGCAAGATGGGGTCCACTCCAATCTACATTATTCAGATGAGGAGCTGTGAGGGCTTCAATACGAGGTCCGAATTGAGTTGTGTCTTGCTGCATTGGTTCTGATGAAGAAATGCAAGAGCTGCATCTGGTTGCGTTGCACTATGTTGTTTCTGATGAGGACCTCATCTGGGCTGGTAAAGCACGTTTATCCTCACTTCCAAGGATGCAGGGCTGGACAGGCCCCACCTGGGGGTTAGAAGTCACATCAGGCAAGGTCCTGGAGCAGGGTTCAAGAGTGTTGGATCATGTTGTGTCCTTATAGTTCAGAACAAGGAGGCCAGCCAACTAGACCTTGGAATCACTCTGGTGATCCTGAGCTCAAGGTGCAAGTCCAGTCCTTCTTCTTCAGGAGCAGGGAAGCAGATAAGTCCTTCTTGAAGGCAGGGCAGCAGAGCAACTGGGCAGTCCTTTTTGCACCAGAGGAGCAAGGCAGCAGAGCACTACTTCCTCTAAATTTCCCACAATTACAAAAGTGATCTGAAGAGTGGGTATGAAGGTCCTCTTTTATACCTGGTACCTCCTTTTGAGAGTGAGAACCTTCTGGAGGCTTCACCTCACAGAAGTGTCTGGAATTTCCTTCTCCCAGTCTATCTGCAGGCACAATAAGCTAGTGTGAACTTCTTTGTGGGAAATCAGGGGACAATCCTTTAAAAGTTGTGCTTTGCACCCCCCCCCCCCCAACCCCACCCCTATACTGCTTAGATTGGCCATCCAGGCACATCTAGTCCCTCCATTGTGTGGCTGTCTGGGAGAAATACACAAAAGGCCAACTGCCAACTCCACCCAATCATGTGTCCAAGGAACAGGCTGCAGGCACCAAATGGCTATAACGAGAAAATGCCAACATTATAAAAGTGGCCTTTTCAAAATTGTGACTTAAATCCAACTTTACTATTAAAGAAGATTTAAAATTACAATTCATTAGACACTAAACATGAATTTCCTACCTCCTCCTAATTAAAGGAAGCCTGCACACAGCCAACACATTTGAAAGGAGCAACATTTAACTGGATAATATCAAGAAACAAAGATACCTCAATCGAATCAATTGTCCCATGCGACTGGTTGGATCACCACGCCATAACCTTCCTTATACCCACCTTGAAAAGGAATAGGACCACACAGCCTATCAAACTTAAAAAGTGGGTTTGGGATACTAAGGACTTGAATATTGAACTACTAGTACAAAGCTGCGAGAAGGAGCTAAACCCGCCAAACAACTTGCAGAATGTGAACGATCTAACGGAGCACTACACTACATCAATATCGAAGATAGTCAATTCCACCATGCCACTAAAACTGAAAAGAGTCACAGAGAAGGTTAAAAATCCATGGTTTGATGGATCGCTGAATGAAGTCAGGAGAAAACTAAGACTTGCTGAAAGGAAATGGAGACAACACCCATCATCCCCTGAACTGAATTCCCTCAGAAAACTCAGAAACGAATACAACAAAAAGATCATCAAGTCCGAAAAGGAATTTATTAGGTCAGAACTGGATAATGCCAAAAACAGACCATGGAAACTATTCGAGATATTAAAACAACAATCCAATAAGTTGGCCAAAACGACCCAAGAAACTACAAAAACTAAACTGAGTTGTGAAGAATTCTCAACATTCTTCACCGACAAAGCCAACACGCTGGAAAGAGAACTCAAGATGGCAGCGGATATTCATCATAGCCAAACACCCTCTCTGAACAACACCACCTCAATTACTGACCAAAATAGAACAAAAAACAATGCACAATGGGATACCATCAATCTTTATGATCAGGAGTACATTGCCAAAACGCTCTCAGATATCAAACCAAATAACCACTACAATGACCCACTCCCCAGTAAATACCTGAATAAAATCAACCATATTGTCATTCCAATATGGACAAAAATAATAATTGCCTCTCTAGCCCAAGGAATCCTGCCAGAATGCCTAAAAACAGGTCAAGTCGTCCCCAGCAGATCCTAATAACTATCGCCCAGTGACCAATATCCCACTACTGGCCAAAGTAATCGAGAAATGTGTGCAAAGCCAACTGATCCAGCACATCGCCAACTTCTCATTACTGGACGACTGCCAATCGTGATTCAGAACAGGCCACTGCGCGGAAACAGTAATACTACATATCGTCGATGATGCATTACAGGCCCAAGGCCACAATCGAACATGTCTGCTAGTCTTCTTGACCTGTCGTCAGCATTTGACATGGTAAACCATCAAAAATTACTAACCAGGCTTTATGACATGATGGGAATGTCGGGAAATGTGCTGAGATGGTTTGAATCCTTCCTTTAGAATAGGACGCAAAGATTCATGGTTAACCAGGCACTTTCTCCATCATGCCCTAATTCGATTGGCATTCCACAAGGATCTACATTATCTCCATCACTGTTTAATTTGTATGTCGAACCTCTTACAGAAATTCTCAGGGACGCAAACTTAGCCTATCACATGTATGCGGATGACACACAGATATACATTAGGATTGCGTCTCTGGAAGACATTAAGCTAATGAATGAGGCCTTAAAAACGTAATTAAAATGGTTATCATTCAGAAAAGGGGGTGGTGATGAACAGAGTGTCTGAATTAAGCAGACCACTCTTACCCAGTCCAAAGATCAGGGCTTGATCCATCACCGTTTTTTAGCTCACTGCACCATCCCAGCTCAGAACCTGGCTACATGCAAATTAGTCTGTCCCTGGCCCAGTGCATCATGGGAACAGGGCAGACCAAACTACCAAGCCAATTCTTATACTGGGAAGGAAACAAGCTTCCGGGGACCGGTTTCTGGCATTTCAGCCGTCTTCGGCCCGGCTTGCTTGAATCCTGATGGTGCAGTGAGCAAGGGACTCATGTCTGAGTATACCCTTCCATGCTTATGGTGGACAAAATGATTCAGAAAAGGGGGTGGTGATGAACAGAGTGTCTGAATTAAGCAGACCACTCTTACCCAGTCCAAAGATCAGGGCTTGATCCATCACCGTTTTTTAGCTCACTGCACCATCCCAGCTCAGAACCTGGCTACATGCAAATTAGTCTGTCCCTGGCCCAGTGCATCATGGGAACAGGGCAGACCAAACTACCAAGCCAATTCTTATACTGGGAAGGAAACAAGCTTACGGGGACCGGTTTCTGGCATTTCAGCCGTCTTCGGCCCGGCTTGCTTGAATCCTGATGGTGCAGTGAGCAAGGGACTCATGTCTGAGTATACCCTTCCACGCTTATGGTGGACAAAATGATTCAGAAAAGGGGGTGGTGATGAACAGAGTGTCTGAATTAAGCAGACCACTCTTACCCAGTCCAAAGATCAGGGCTTGATCCATCCCCGTGTTTTGCCAGAAACCGGTCCCCGGAAGCTTGTTTCCTTCCCATGTGAGTCCCTTGCTCATTGCACCATCAGGATTCAAGCAAGCCGGGCCGAAGACGGCTGTCATGCCAGAAACCGGTCCCCGGAAGCTTGTTTCCTTCCCAGTATAAAATTGGCTTGGTAGTTTGGTCTGCCCTGTTCCCATGATGCACTGGGCCAGGGACAGACTAATTTGCATGTAGCCAGGTTCTGAGCTGGGATGGTGCAGTGAGCTAAAAAACGGTGATGGATCAAGCCCTGATCTGTTGACTGGGTATGAGTGTTCTGTTTAATTCAGATACACTGTCCATCACCACCCCCTTTTCTGAATCGTAAAATGGTTATCAAGCAATCATCTGGTGCTAAACGCACAAAAAACAGAATCCCTTCTAATTTCACCACCAAAGAACCACTCTGAAGTGAAGGAATGGACGAAACTGATTACATCTCTAAACTGTACCCCTACTCTAGTGGACTGAGGGAAATCATTTGGAATCACACTTGATGAAAATCTAGACATGAAAGCCCACATCAAATCAATGGCAAAAAGTGCCAGTTTTCATCTGAACTACATTATGAAAGTGAAACCATTCATTTCTCCGGCGGATCTCAAACTGGCAGTCCAATCCTTAATCATATCAAGGATTGAATATGGCTGTACAACATTAGCAGGCCTACCAAAAATTTCCACAGCACCACTAAAAGCATGCCACAATGCAGCTGCAAGATACATAACCGGATCAAGGAAATTCAACCATAACTCTCCACACTTGAAAGCGTTAAACTGGCTACCGTACTAAGCCAGAATCTAACTTAAACTAGCATGTATTACCCACAAAGCGATCCACTACAAAACACCAAGATACCTGGACCAGAAAATTGAGTTATCAGGAGGAAGCAGACCAGCCAGGAGTGCCAAGTAGCTGCTGCTGAGACCACCCATCTTCAGGAAGAAGAAAACATATGATAGATCTTTCTCAGGTGCAGCCCCCAGAATATGGAACTCCCTCCCTCCAATCATTAGGAAAATCCCAAACACAGTAACATTTTGAGGAAATATAAATTTTATGGTCAAGATTGTGTTCCCTAGCGTGTACCCCACCGACTCCATGTACCAGCTTAAAGTGCATGTAACTTCCCTCCTGTGTCAGCTACGAAGACGCAAATACATTTGCGTCCAACGTCAACATGTCCTCTTTCAGACCCACCCTGAATGGGTTGAATAGTCCGTTCCTAAGTATGCTATGCCAACGTCTTTTTATAGTGTACCTTACACGCTTTTCAGCTCTGGCAAAGTAGGCCCTGAATTTCTGCCATCGAGCCATTTTTCTGGCTTCTGACTCTGAAAACCTCAGCCCAGGCTGCCTCTGTACCCGTGAACTCTGACTTACTTCCAGCGCGGCCCACCGTGCTCAGCTCAGCCTGCTGCCTGCCAAGACTGACTATAACCTTCGAGTTATCTGTTCCGCTCCTCGAAAATACATTCCTGCCTACTAGCTTCAGTAAACATCCCCCTCATCTGCAGAGCAAAGGGCCAACCTGTCTCCGTGCAAGTAATTCATAGCCTCTGTTACCATGCTCCCATGGAAGGCCCATGCCCCCACGCTTCTCATGCAGACACTCAGGCGCTTATACACGCACTCACAGTTAGTATAGAATAGCTTCTGCCCTAGAGACCTTTCCCTCCAGATAGTATGGTTCCCAAACATCAGATATCAGATATGATAGAAGTACAAGTTGATCTGACATGCCAGACTTCTGTCTCTTTCTGTCAGTGTAAATGTCAAGTTCCCTGCACCCTCCAGTTTCACGTCAATCACACGTCATGCAGCTGCGCGCGCATCCAAGCTTCCGATTTCTGCTGACATTGCAACATTTCTGTTAGTGCCACCCTTCTGTGACACCTACCTGGTGACGTTTCTAGCACACACCTCTAATTCACGCCTAGTTCACGCCTTCTGATTACGTATTGCTAACACGTGGATGCTGTTATCTTGTCTTCTCTCAGCTGTTACGCCTACCATACGTTTTTCTATGACAATGAATTAAGTATATAAGCTATGTACTGTCAATAAAAATGGGTGCGCACTCTTCTATCCCTTCCTGAACCCTGTGTGGTTGCGGGAACATGATAGCCAAGTCATGACCATTCCTTTTTAAGGAATAAAACCCCTAAGAACTCTAACACCACGGACTCTGCCTCTTTCTTTCCGATTGAGTTATTATTGATTAAGTACTTACCTGCATAGAAATTATGATAGTAAATTAAATATTTACAACATTTTGGCGCCCGAACAGGGACCCCTCCCCCACCTCACGCGCCGGTTGGTGCATTGCAAGCTCTGTACCCTGCCATCAGCTAGACGGAAACTACGCGTACCGGCAGGATTTCCTGCATCTCCCTCTGGTCCACGGAGGTGACGAAGACTGCGATCAGTACCCAGACGAGGCGGTGAGGAGTGCGGAGGATCCCGACCAGAGCCTAGCCGAAAGAAGCAAGGTCCGAGGTGTCAAGAGGCCCACCAGTTTTCCGAAGTTTTCCGAAGTTTTCCGAAGTTTTCCGAAGTCGAGCCGAGTCCAGTCCAGTCGAGTTTTCCGAGGCCTTCCGATTTCCGTGCTTCCCGGTGAGTACCATTGCTGGGTCGTATCAAGACGGGTTTGGGTACACAAGTCCGGTCTGCACTGTTTTTAGACAGTGTATCTGTGCTGTTTAGCAGTACATCCGTTATTTCAAGTTTCTGCACTGTTTTTAGACAGTGTATCTGTGCTGTTTAGCAGTACATCAGTATAAAGGGGTAGTGATATATGTTTTAAATGTTTTTCTTTTTTTTCATGTGATTAATGTCGTGGTATGAGTGTGACTGTTTTTAATGTGCATTATTGTGTGTTTTTGTATAAATAGCTGTATTCAGTATTAAGTAGGTAAGATCGAGCTTTCAGTGCTAAGTAGAAACAGGATGCCGTTTTTCAACAAGTTAAAGCAGATAGGAACTAGGAAAGGGATACTGGAGGAAGAAATTCCTATTCCCCCTAGGGACACTCCAGGAAACTTCATGTACCACAAGCATGGCTTAGATGCCATATTGTATCTAGATTTATGGGCCGATTATACAAAGCATCTAGACGAGAGACACAGATGGCCAGTTACTGGAACATGGGATGCTGAGTGCATCATGAAGGTAGAGGAAGCACTATGGAAAAAGAAAGCCAGACAATCTCAGAAGGACGCCATAGAGTTTTGGCGTAAGGAATCACATAAGCGTGCTGAAAAAGCACTACGTAGAGAAGACAGACTTAGAGAATCAGATAAAGCCCAAGAAAACGAATTAGTTACTGAAGGGATCCGAGTAAAAACAGAGCAAGTAGACCGTGCACGAAATAACCTCGTAAACGGTATGTATCTCGCGGCCGAGGGTTCGCCTGAGGCCATTTCAGAAATACCGAAAAATCTACCGCCACCATTAGTGCCAACTAAAGTAAATCACAGGACCACTAAAGACATATTCCTGAATTCCTATCTAGAAGATGTAGCACCCGCTTACACCAATCTGCCTGTCCGCGCCCTGCCTAACGACAGGGATGGGGGTGGTAACTCGCCCCAAGATCATATTCCGCCAGTATCACAACAGATTCCTCCACCTCCACCACTTCCCGCAGTTAAAATAGATCTACCGAAACCACGTCTACCTGACGCTACCAAAGGACAAATTCAAGTTCAGATACAGACTCCTCAGAGAGATAATGCCCAAGCTTCCGCTTCAGGAGGTGCGACTGGGGGTCTTCACACCCCACCATTGACACACAGAGTAAACCTTAGGGATATGCAGAGTCCTCTCACGTTCAAGTCACCCCGTCTTGACATACTCAAAGAAAAACTTTCAGTTTGCAGATATGATCCAGTACCCGGCAAAAACGACAGAATGATGATGGCCTCACTACGGTTAAGATCTGCTACTGATTTCCTGCTGTTATTTGCAGGGATGAAGGAGCGCCTAGATAGAATATATCAGTTCATTCAGACTGGTAAAGACCCTGACAGTGTTAAGGATGCCATGGAGCATCAGAAAGTTGACATTCAAGCACAGATACTACGTTTTTTTATAAATTGCCTAATAAGAGAAAGAGACAGGCCTGGGACAGATCAGAGCGAGTTAGATGCACTAAACAAGTGGGGTCAAAATATATCTGAAGGAAAACATGATAAGGGGGCTTGCATAGCCAGTATGTACAAGAAAATAAGAAAAGCAATGATAGAAATGCACGAAAAAGAGAAAGAAAGGGCCTCCTCCGAGGAGGAGGAAGAACTTGAAGAATCAGAAAAAACTACAGATACTATAGCGTATGTAGGTAAGGGAACTTACCTTAGGAAAGGTATCCGTCCGGAAAGCAAGAAAGTTTTTCTTTCTGCCTTAACCAACCCGAATTCTTCCGAACACCAGTTCCAGGAGACTGATAAAAGACTCCGAGACCGAGTGGGGTACCACATACTGAATTCAATGGATGAACAGGAATTAGCCCGGTCAGCCATATTATGGGCTGAAAATCCGGATATGTATAATGATGACACCGTAGCACAGACATTCCTGAACCTCTCCCCAGACGAGCAGAAATTAGCAGGTGTATACATGATGCAGCACCTCCTCACGAAATACAGAAATAAACACTCCGATCCAGGTCCCTTACACGAAACTCTAGAAGCACTACTCATGGATAGATGGAGAGGTCTAAGTACCAAGTTAATACAGATAATTCTAGAACAACGACATAGATATGACACTTTTGTAAGCTCTGAATATGTTCCCGCTCCACCCCCAGAAAGAAAAATGTATCGTATGGAATGCCTGAGTGGCATTGAAAGTCAGAACCCCTTACGAGAAGTACACCCAGTTATGGGTGAGGATAATGTCTTGAAACGCGTGTATGTACACACGCCACTGACTGAGTTAGAACTGTTAGAAATGAAGAAACTAGTACCGAGCCATGATAAAGACCCTGCAGGTTTCCACAGAGAGCTTAAAGACATGTTACTGATGGGGGATTACACATATGAAGATATCATGAAAATGTTAAAGGTACTGCTGCCTACGGGCATATACGAGAAACTCAAGGAGAAGGAATGGGAGGTGGGAGACAAAAAGATTGTATGGGCAGAAATAGAGGACGAAGAAAGCAAGCGTGTCCCAGGGGTAGGCCTCGGGGACAAAACTAAAGCATTACCAGGTTTAATAGTACAGGTTCTGCCAAGATTACTAGCAACTAGAAAAGAAGACTGGGATGCAATCTCAGCATGTAAACAGAAACCCGACGAAGATACTAGTGACTTTTATTCAAGATTCGAGAAATGTTTTATTATTAATAGTGGTCTTAAACCAAGTAGCGAATCGTACCCGCATCTTTTTGTATCAAAGCTAGTCGAGAATTCCCTGTTAGCAGTTAAAAACCGTGTATACAAGGTTGAGAGTACATGGCAAGCAAATACGCCATCACAGATGTTACAAATGTTACAATACCATCAGAATAGAATTAGGGAAGAACAAGATCAGGAACAGAAACGTATGAAAGACACAAAAATGAAAATGTTAGTAGCCCAGTCGGTACATACCGACGGAAATAGGAAAGGTACGAATCAGATAAATCATTCCGCAGTTCCCGTTAAAGGGACGTGCAATTATTGCAAGCAGCCAGGTCACTACGTACATGAATGCCCAGTTCTGAAACACAATATAGCAACAGGTAAAACTAAAGAGAGACCGCATCCACCAAGACAAGATCAGGTCCAGCAACAGACCCCACAGAATGTACAGACCTCACAGAACACACAGCCTATGCATGCTTCATCCCATACAGCACAGACAGTAGCGGTATCTCAGGCACAGCCTCTTGCCGCGACTCAGCAAGTTTCCCAACAAATGTACCAGTATGCCCAATCTGCTTACCCCGAGTACCAGCGATACACATGAAACAGCTTAGAGAGGGAATTTGGCTTGCCTCTTATTGAAATTCCTGTAGATCAAGAAGGTCCTTATGTACACAGTCAAGTATTGGGAAAAGATAGAAAGTTTTTAATTGACACAGGGGCAAGCCGCACCACAATCAGTCATGACGAAGTCCCAGGGGCACCCCTCTCAGGCTCACAGAATGTTTCCCTTGGTTTTTCAGGACAGCCCATTATAAATGAAGTATCAGAACCAGTTCCCCTGGCTGTGGGTCCATTATCACGTATTACAGACTTGTTACTTACGAGATCATGTCCAGAAAATCTGTTAGGAATTAAAACATTGAAAGCTCTAGGAGCTATAATATGCTGTTCCCCGGAGGGAGTTAGACTTTTTCTGCGGGATTTCAAGGGTCATTATGTTTTGCGAGAATTCGATGTCAGATTGAAAAATGTACCAGATCACTTGTGGGCAACAGGCCCAACTGATGTAGGTTGTATGCATATCACACCATACCGTGTTACACTCAAAACAGGAGTTGTTCTACCACGAATCAGACAATACAAGTTACCACCCGATGCTGTAGTGGCTTTACTGAAAATCATTGAAGAGCTCATTGCCCAAGGAGTGGTCGTGGAGACCGACTCCAATATCTGTAATTCACCCATCATTCCAATTCTTAAACGTACTGATCCCAATGCACCGCCAGTATATCGGCTGGTGATTGATCTTCGAGAACTGAATAAATGTATTATACCACAGTACCCTGTGGTCCCCGATATCTCTTCTCTATTGACTGCTATTGATTCAGAGGCAACGTTCTTTACTGTAATTGACCTCAAGAACGCCTTCTTTAGTGTACCTATTGATCCAGAGAGCCAATATCTCTTCGGATTCAGTTTAAATGGACGAAGTTTCAAATTTTCCCGCGCACCTCAAGGATTCACAGAAAGCCCCAGCATCTATAGTCAAGCACTGAAAAGACAACTAGATTGTATTCAAATGCCAGTTAACACCGCTTTACTGCAATACGTCGATGATCTGCTGATCACCGCACGAAGTGAGCCCGAATGTGAACAAGCATCACTGACAGTTTTACATTTTCTGGCAGACAAGGGACACAAGGTGTCTCCTTCGAAGCTACAATTCTGTGGTCAGCAAGTTGTATACTTGGGTCACTTGCTGTCCAAAGTGGGGAGACAGCTCACTCCCGATCGCATTCAGTTAATTGTAAATATGCCACGACCCCAGACACAAAAGGAAGTGCGGGCCTTCATAGGCCTCACCTCGTACTGCAGACAATGGATTCCTCAATATGCATTTCTAGCTAAACCACTCATCCAGTTAACGACACAGGAGGCAGCGACTTCGACTGTCCTTCCTTGGACTCAGGAACATACACAAGCCTTTGAGGAATTAAAGAAAGCATTATGCCAAGCACCAGTTTTAGCAACACCATGTTACAGCAAGCCGTTTACACTTTTTGTTACAGAACGTGATGGTACAGCGTTGTCTGTCCTCACCCAAGATCAAGCAGGTTCATATAAGCCTTGCGCTTATTTTTCAAGTACATTGGATTCAGTAGCCCAGGCACTCCCTGCGTGCTTAAAGTCTGTAGCAGCAACAGCATTAGCAATCAGACAGAGTGATTCAATTGTTCTAGGGCATCAGTTAACAGTACAAGTTCCACATTCTGTAGAGGTTCTTTTAAACAGAACCCAGACTCAACACTTGACTATAGCACGACTGACAGGTTATGAATTGACGCTATTCCAGCCACACATAGAAATCAGACGCTGCAGCATTCTGAACCCCGCAACACTGTTACCTACAATTATGACAGATCCAGCCCCGCATGATTGTATAGAAATCATTAATGCAGTTACAAAGCCCCGGCGAGACTTAACAGATGTTCCACTGACAAATCCAGACCTGACACTTTATGTGGATGGTTCATGTATGAGAACAAGTACAGGAGAATTAGTGGCCGCCTATGCAGTGACCACTGAAGCCGAAGTAAAAGAAACACATCGTATTGACACGCTGTCCGCTCAAGCGGCAGAGCTTATTGCTCTGACCCGAGCCTGTATTCTAGCCAAAAACAGAAATGTCAACATATATACTGATTCCCGTTATGCGTTCGGAGTTGTACACGACTTCGGCATGTTATGGCAAGAACGAGGTTTTCTGACCTCTCATGGTGCCAAGATCCAACATGGTCCCCTCATTCAAGCACTGTTAGAAGCAATACATCTGCCTTCAGGCATATCTGTCATGAAGTGTAAAGCATATACTAAAGTTACAGATTCTGTTTCCCAGGGTAACGACCTGGCAGACCAGACAGCAAAACATACAGCATTGGCTCACACTCAGACAACTGACATGACAAAGACAATAGGACCGACAAATTGTATGATAGTCAGGGATCCCACACTAGATGTAATCGATATTCAGGCACATGCTACTACAGATGAAATAAAGAAATGGACTGAACTAGGAGGGATTCAAACAGAACAAGGTTGGATGACGAAGGGAAAATCTACATGGTTTCTCCCTGATTCTATGGTTCAAGTCATGGTTAATACAGCACATAGTCCAGCACACCTAGGAGAAAAAGCAATGCTAGACAGTTTACAAAATCTTTGGAGCAATAAACACTTACGAGCAGCAGCAAAACAGAAAGTGCGTACTTGCATGATCTGTTGTCAGTTCAATCCAGGTAAAAGCGTCCCTGTAGAGCAAGGTGGATTTCATCCTCCCGATCACCCTTTTGAAGTCCTCCAGATGGATTATATCCAGATGGACCGTTGTCGAGGATTCAAATATGTCCTCGTAATTGTTTGTGCACTGTCCCGTTGGACCGAAGCATACCCAGTCCCAGATTACACTGCTCCGACCACTGCCAGGCAGCTGGTTCGTGAATTCTTCCCACGGTACGGCTTGCCTCGTGTCGTGTACTCAGATAACGGTCAGCCATTCTCATCTGAATTAATGAAGCAGGTTTCCCTATTGCTAGGATACCAGTGGAGATTCCATTGTGTCCGACATCCCGAAGCCGCAGGCCTTGTAGAAAGGCATAACCAGACATTAAAGACACGCCTTGCAAAAATATGTAAAGAGAAAGGGGTCGACTGGATAGTCGCCCTGCCCGTGGCACTATTCTACATGAGGATGGTTGCCCACTCGAGATCAGGACTATCCCCGTACGAAGTGGTCTTTGGTAGACCACCGAATATGTGGGGGACGCCCATTCCGAAAAAGATTACTGATGTTGATTGTAATATGTTGACAGATCACCTTGCCTCCTTGATGTCTGCACCCCAATCATGTCGTTCACAGGTTGCCGCAGCTTTTCCCGACAACACTGATGTAAAGCCGCATGATGTCCGTCCTGGTGACACAGTTTTAGTACGGAACTTCGACAGAAAGAGTCCGCTGGAGCCCCGCTGGAAGGAGCCAAAGACCGTCCTTCTTACAACGAGGACCGCAGTGAAATTGGAAGGCAGAAAGGGGTGGGTCCACACGAGCCATATCAAAAAATACAATGAACTGAAACCAGATCCAGGCTCGTCCACCCCCACCAAAGACTGTATCAAACCTAGTGACTTTAAACCTTCCGAACGAGAGAAAACTCCCCAAGAGGAGTACCGTATGAAGCTCCGATCTAGCAAGTCAGACAGTTTAATTGTTTAAGTCCTCCCCTAGGTGAATCGGTTAAATAGTTTCTGACATGTATCCCCTAGATCGAGATAGAGAGAGAGAGAGACAATTAAAGAAACGTACATATTGTAAATCACTACGTAGTCACTGTATGGTGACATTATTAATTATGTTTTTTCTAAGTGTTCTGATAATTATTGCGAGTATACTGCTCCCCATCTATTACCCTATTTTCAAGCGTGAACAATCTGCTTACAATGTTTCTGCTGAACATTCTTTTAGTAAATTACTTCCACATGAACTTTCTTACAGACTTGCGCTGCGCAACAACACATTCATTAGTATGTTACATCATTCCCATCAGACTAACAATGCTACAAACTGCTGGATATGTGGCCGACTCCCTCCCTACCAGAAATACAAGGGAGCTCTGCCCCTCTTTCCGTACCCGTTCACTCACAACGGTTCCTGTGGTGCCTGGTTTAGAATAATAAATTCCGTAGATCCTGATATAGCTGTTTTCAAAGGGAGCTGGGTTTGGGGAAACTTGAACTTAGTTCTACTTAATGCCTGTTATCCTGACAAGAAGGGACTCCCCATTAGAATAGGAACTGATCTAGAAAACGAAGTTTATGGATTAGGTAATTACACAATTAACCTTATGATCCTTACAGTTGAATCCGAAGCTGCTCCAGTTCTGCCCGCTATGTCAGTACTACCAGTCACTGGTGAATTATGTGTCAGCAAGAAAGGTTCAGTACACTTAGGCCATAGTAAATGTACTATTGTGGTCGAATTCAGTGATCAAGGCAAGTCTTCTTTTAGAGCTACCCGTCATTCCTATTTTGTTTGTGGTCATACCGCTTACATACGCTTACCTCCAGATTGGGATGGTACCTGTTACATTGCATTCCTTCTGCCACCTGTTTTTCTAGCTCCTCCTGACTATCACAGAAATACAAATCTAGTAAAGAATAGGCTCCGAAGAGATCTCTCACTTGTCGACTATACAGAAACAGCATGGGAACAGTACACCGATTTTAATAAAGGATTCTTTTTCTTTTTAGGTCCTGTCCAAAATAGTAAACTAATCCGCAGATTAACTAGAACACTTGAAGCAGTAGTGAATGAAACTGCCTCCGCCTTAGGTAACTTAACAGAAGAGCAGTCCGCCATGCGGGTTGTTGTTCTTCAGAATCGTCTTGTTATTGACGTCATCTTGGCAGATAGAGGTGGAGCCTGTAAGGTCATCGGGTCAAGTTGCTGTATTTTCATTCCACAAAACGCACCATCTGTATATCAAGCTATTACACGTCTTCATAAAATTGCAAATCTGATACATCAGAATCCAGGCACCTGGACTTGGTCCGGTTGGTTCTGGACAACGTTAACCGCTTGGGGATGGAAGATCCTATCCTTCCTAGGCATTGGCCTAGTCCTAGTATTCAGTTGCTGCCTGTGCCTACAGTGTGGGCCAGCGATTTGTGGACTGTGTGCCACATCGTGCATTGAACATTCCAGTTTCCTCTCAAAACGTGAAAGAAAGAAAGAAGAACAAATGATGTTACAAGAACAAACTGATCGATTCATGAGGATCGATATATCATGAAGGGTCCGTAGGGAACAAGGAGGGAATGAGGAAATATAAATTTTATGGTCAAGATTGTGTTCCCTAGCGTGTACCCCACCGACTCCATGTACCAGCTTAAAGTGCATGTAACTTCCCTCCTGTGTCAGCTACGAAGACGCAAATACATTTGCGTCCAACGTCAACATGTCCTCTTTCAGACCCACCCTGAATGGGTTGAATAGTCCGTTCCTAAGTATGCTATGCCAACGTCTTTTTATAGTGTACCTTACACGCTTTTCAGCTCTGGCAAAGTAGGCCCTGAATTTCTGCCATCGAGCCATTTTTCTGGCTTCTGACTCTGAAAACCTCAGCCCAGGCTGCCTCTGTACCCGTGAACTCTGACTTACTTCCAGCGCGGCCCACCGTGCTCAGCTCAGCCTGCTGCCTGCCAAGACTGACTATAACCTTCGAGTTATCTGTTCCGCTCCTCGAAAATACATTCCTGCCTACTAGCTTCAGTAAACATCCCCCTCATCTGCAGAGCAAAGGGCCAACCTGTCTCCGTGCAAGTAATTCATAGCCTCTGTTACCATGCTCCCATGGAAGGCCCATGCCCCCACGCTTCTCATGCAGACACTCAGGCGCTTATACACGCACTCACAGTTAGTATAGAATAGCTTCTGCCCTAGAGACCTTTCCCTCCAGATAGTATGGTTCCCAAACATCAGATATCAGATATGATAGAAGTACAAGTTGATCTGACATGCCAGACTTCTGTCTCTTTCCGTCAGTGTAAATGTCAAGTTCCCTGCACCCTCCAGTTTCACGTCAATCACACGTCATGCAGCTGCGCGCGCATCCAAGCTTCCGATTTCTGCTGACATTGCAACATTTCTGTTAGTGCCACCCTTCTGTGACACCTACCTGGTGACGTTTCTAGCACACACCTCTAATTCACGCCTAGTTCACGCCTTCTGATTACGTATTGCTAACACGTGGATGATGTTATCTTGTCTTCTCTCAGCTGTTACGCCTACCATACGTTTTTCTATGACAATGAATTAAGTATATAAGCTATGTACTGTCAATAAAAATGGGTGCGCACTCTTCTATCCCTTCCTGAACCCTGTGTGGTTGCGGGAACATGATAGCCAAGTCATGACCATTCCTTTTTAAGGAATAAAACCCCTAAGAACTCTAACACCACGGACTCTGCCTCTTTCTTTCCGATTGAGTTATTATTGATTAAGTACTTACCTGCATAGAAATTATGATAGTAAATTAAATATTTACAACAATTTAAGAGGGAAGTTAAGATCTCCCTGATGAGTAAGTTCCTTCCATAGCCAAGACTGCTCATCACTAGCACCACTCCCTCCTCCCTCCTCCCTCCTCCCTCCCCCCTATAACCAAGGATTCTCTGACCTCCTTAGTACCCCTCGTCAAATCTGGCTCTCCACTCGACCCCTGTCCTGCCCATATTCTCCGCCACATCTTCACCACTTGTCCAGACCCCCCCCTCCACCTTCTCAACAGCTCCCTTTCTCAAGGTGTAGTACCTAACCCTTTAAAATCTGCGGTAATTGTGCCCATCCTGAAAAAGCTGGGTGCGGACCCCTCAATCCCTGCCAACTTCCGCCCCATCTCCCTCTTGCCATTTCTGGCGAAGGTGCTCGAGCGCCATGTCACCTGCGCTCTGAGCTCCTTTGTGGAGAAGCATGGAGCACTTGCTTCCCGCCAGGCCGGGTTCCGCCCCGCACACTCTACGGAGTCCCTAGTCATGGCGGTCCTGGACAACCTCAGGGAGGGTATGGATACTCACCAGCCCCAGGCCTTGGTGCTCCTCGATCTCTCTGCCGCTTTTGACACGGTGGATCATACCATCTTGCTTTCCCGTGTCGAGGCGGCGGGGATCGGGGGCACCGCTCTGGTCTGGCTATCCTCCTTCCTGAGCGACCGCACCCAGGCTGTCCGCCTGGGTGACTTCACTGCGGACGCTCGGAAAGTTCAGTGCGGGGTCCCCCAAGGTTCTTCCCTTTCCCCTCTTCTCTTTAATCTTTATATCGCCCCTCTTATTTTCTCTCTGCAACAAATGGAGGTCGCCGTATTTAATTATGCGGATGACCTCCAGCTTGTTTTCAACCTGTCTTCTTCCCCCTCTTCTGTTCTAAATTTCCAATCTATCATGCTCCATATCCGGGACTGGATGAACCACAACCACCTGAAGCTCAACCCTGACAAGACCGAGCTGGTGTTGACGGGTGGTTCATCCAGCCCCTGGTCCTCCTTATTCTGGCCCCCCTCTCTTGGCCCCTCACCTGTTCCCTCTACCTCAGTCAAAACTCTAGGCATAAAACTCAACTCTCAACTTACCCTTCACTCCCAGGTCAGCTCTGTGGTTTCTTCTTCCTTCTTATCACTGCGCACCATACGCAGGGTGTCCCGTTTCTTTTCCTTTACTGCTCTCAAACTTATCATTTTGGCCATGGTGGTGTCCCGCCTGGATTACGGCAACGCCCTATATGCAGGTATTCCTGCATATAGCTTACGGCGTCTGCAACAAATCCAAAACCAGGCGGCCCGCCTGGTCTTCAAACTCCCGAAATTCCACCACTCCACCCCCCTCTTGAAGTCCTTACATTGGCTCCCTGTGCGGGCTCGGGTCCAATTCAAGCTCGCCTCCATCACCTTTCTGGCTCGACTAGGCTCGGCACCGGCGTTCATCTCATCAGAGATCACCCCTTACGTTCCCACCAGGGAACTTCGCTCATCCTCCGAGTCCCTTCTCACCATCCCTCGTTACCGGAGAAAGAAATGGGGAGGCTCGAAATTTGCGACCCTTGCCCCGCTCCTCAGGAACTCCCTCCCCCTTGAACTCCGATTCCTCACTCTGTACCCACAGTTTCGGAAACTCCTCAAGGCTCATCTATTCATGAAGTCCTTTGACTAATACCTTCCGCAGTTTATCCTTGTCTTTGGCCCCGGACCTTCGTTAGCTGTAGCGCCAAGAAACCGCTGGTGTATGTGCGCTTTAAAAGTAATTTTAAACTCAAACTAAACTCAATGACATAGTTGGTTCCTAAACAGGATAACTATGCTGTAAAAAGTAAGTCTCCAGTTATAGATGGAATAACCTACATCAGCAATATTCTAATACTGACTTGTTGAACTCTCGAGAATTTAACATTTTCAGAACTATCATGTACTGGAAGCCCTAGCACGTCTTAATAGCAAATGCATCCTTAAGCTACCTCATCTCACTGTATTTTGTTATGTCAATGCTCTATGACCATTGAATGTACCTACCTCATATCACATATGATTCATAATGCTATACAAGATGTAATTCTATAATACCTCAATTAATTGTGAAGCGCTCTGATACCCAAGGGTCAAGTTTGCGCTATACAAAACTCTTTAAATAAAATAAATAAAAATAATAAGGTAACCCCATGATATCCTAGGGGAGAGGTAGGCCTCATGGTAGTAAAAAAACAAATTTGTACATTTTTCACTACTAGGACATGTAAAACGTAAAAGTATATGTCCAACTTTTTAATTACAATGCACCATGTTCTATGGGCAATCTTAGGCCTACTTTAGGGTTGACTTATATGTAATAAAAAGGGAGTATAAGGTTTGTCAAGGGGTTATTTTGCCAAGTCAAATTAGCAGTACTAAATTGTCAACAGGCTGCAATGACAGACCTTAGACATGTTTAAAAAGACTACTGAAGTGAGTCGTGTAAGAAATGCTACAGGCCCTGGTTACGTGTAGTACCATGTTAAAAGGAACTGCTAACTAAATCAAATGTGCCACTCAGGTGTAATCCAATGTTACCATATTTTAACACCTTAACCGCGGTGGTTTTTTGGCCGCAGTGCGGGCGTTCAGAAGAGTGGGTGGGGCATCCTCGGCCGTTGGCCGACGGCAGCACTAGGGAGGTAGTGCTGCCGTCCGCTGTTGGCTGACGGCAGTTCGCAAGGGGTTAAGAAGTGAGCAGAAGTACTTTAGTACTAGGTAGCAGTGGCTAAGGCCAACTAAAACAAATTCAGGAAAGTAGGAGGGGTGAAGGTAAAAGGTCTGGGGTGACACTACAGAGAGGGCCAGTTCCAGCAATCATTTTTTCTTGATGGCCACAATACTTTCTACAGACTATGATCAGGCGCTGCCGTTCTTGTTTACTTTTATTTAAATTTTGCTTAATCTTTATATTTTTACACAGTTTATGAGTACAGAGCCGGTCCTAACACGCACCCTTTGGGGCTAAGATATACGCTAAGAGGGGGTAAATCTGCCTATTTGAACATTCTGTGCTTGGATCATAAACAAACTATGTGTTGTGTTGCCTGTTTGAGCTTATATGTAGGATCTTAGTCTGCATTTTTCACACTCACATTTAGTATTGTGTGCAGTGTTTTACACATGTGCAATACTCCACAAATATGAATCACGTTGATATGAATACTTTAACAATTGAACCTGTTTTTCCTGTTCCCTGCTATAAACAGGTGACCAATTAGTCTACCTTGCAACGATGACTTTGCATGAGTAGGTGCATGTGCTTTGAAATAATCTTCACCAAAAGACTAGGGAATTCTCAGCGGATTCCCCTGTATATTATTTAGGGATCCTTTGGTCTTGATGGAGGCCACTTGACTCGTGAGGGCATTGACATCGCCATAACATGTAGACTTAGAGATAGGATACATAAAAGGGGACGCCCTGCTCACAAATGCCAGTTCCAGAGGCAGGGACAGAGACTAATAATGCTGTAATTCCGCAGGCAACTATTATCTAATTCTCAATACAACGTATACCATGCTATAAAGAGGCTCGATTCACACAGATATATATAGAAAAATATCAAAAAAATCACATAGTTTATTAATAGGCTCACAATATGAAATCTCTAAATACATATTAAAAACACCTAATTCACATACCATCATTTCATTCATACCACTCATAACCCATACTATTCCAACATATCAGAACTGTAAGACATCTATATTCTTCAATCTAATTAATCTATATATCATCTTTGACTTGAAATATGATTACACAGACTAATCACAGTTATTTAAGACAAATTTCATGGAAATGTGAAAATATCAATAATATGAGTCTTGTAATCCTAACAATACAAATAATATAATGAGTGTAACCAAACACCAAGTGACCCGCATTCCTGCCTCAAAGTGATATTCTGATATTCACAATTCTCTGTCTCCGTTCTGTCTTAGTTCCCTCAAAGTAATAAGTGTGTAGTTAGGGCAGAGGAAAAAGTTTTCCAATATGCCCAAACGAGCAAATGTCAGAAAAGGTGCTGCATAAGGAGGCATTGTTAAAATTTTAGATAGCTGCACGCATTCCTGTGGAATAGAAACACACCAATGTGTAGTGCCCTTCGCACCGTAGTGTGGACCTCAGAATCTTTGCTCTTGATAGCCTATATATCCTTAACCAAATCATCAGATAGACTTTTTCTTGCGTTGATTTCACTTTTATTCTTGCTAAAAAGGTAATTTTTATATATATAATATTTCTAAAATATTAATGGTCCCCGTATTTAAACATACACCTCAAGGATTAATAGGTCATGTACATACCTCAACACTGAATGAATTGCATAAATGCGATTTTTATCTATAACATTCCCTTCTCAAGCATTCTTGACTTCCCTTATTTAGCATTGACGTATGTAACATCTGAAGAGGGCATGACCTCTTTCCAGTTGTTATGGGTTTACCACATAGCTATTCCCTTTCAAGGTCTAATCCTCTATGGGGAGAAAACATAATACAATCATCTACTTATTTAAAACAGTAGAAAATATGCCAAAAAAACCTCTCCCATGGCTCCCCCAGTTGAAAACTATACCTGTGGACGCGTTCTCCTTTTATTGTGTTGAGCCGTCCTATAGATACTAAAGATAAAAAATAAGCATTGCATAACCAATTGCCTCACACACAGCATAATAATCCATTACGCAGCACACATCTCAACATCTCAATAACATATAAACACACTCTCAATCATCAGAATCATTCTACCCTACTCATAATTAAAATCTGTTTAGTTTAAAAGCAGTTCTGCCCAAAGCAGCAAAAACCAACAGAAAAATCATATTAACATTGGTAAAACACCTTCACTCCGCAACTTTCACTCCGTATACCTTCACTCCTCTTACCATTACAACTCAAGTACCTTTACTCCGCAATACTTTTTTAACGCATACCATTACATTTGATATGCTTTTACCACGGATGCTTTTACAACGAAATTCGTTGTAAATGCATGAATGGTAAAAGCATATGTTTTTAAAATGTAAGTTTAAGGTAAGTATATGGTTTTAGTTTGGGGGTGTTGGGGTATATGTTTTAGGGGTTCAGGGGTATTTTAAGGGTGGGTTTTGGTTATGGGGTACAGGGGTATTTAAGGGTTAAGGGATAGGTTTGGGTATTGGGGTACAGGGGTATTATTAGCCTTCAGGGCTAGGTTTGGGTTTTGGGGTACAGGGGTATTTTTAGGGTACAGGGCTAGGTTTGGGTTCTGGGGTATAGGGGTATTTTTAGGGTTCAGGGGTATGTTTGGGTTTTGGGGTGCAGGGGTATTTTAGGGTTCAGGGCTAGGTTTGAGTTTTGGGGTACACAGGTGTTTTTAGGGTTCAGGGCTAGGTTTGGGCTTTGGGGTACAGGGGTATTTTTAGGGTTCAGGGCTAGGTTTGGGTTTTGGGGTACAGGGGTATTTTTAGGGTTCAGGGCTAGGTTTGGGTTTTGGAGTACAGGGGTATTTTTAGGGTTCAGGGCTAGGTTTGAGTTTTGGGGTACAGGGGTATTTTTAGGGTTCAGGGATAGGTTTGAGTTTTGGGGTACAGGGGTGTTTTTAGGGTTCAGGGCTAGGTTTGGGTTTTGTGGTACAGGGGTACTTTTAGGGTTCAGGGCTAGGTTTGGGTTTTGTGGTACAGGGGTAGTTTTAGGGTTCAGGGCTAGGTTTGGGTTTTGGGGTACAGGGGTATTTTTAGGGTACAGGGTTATTTTTGGGTGTTGGGGTGCAGGGGTATTTTAGGGTTCAGGGCTAGGTTTGGGTTTTGGGGTACAGGGGTATTTCTAGGGTCAGGATGGGTTAGTGTTTAAGGGTGCTGGGGTATTTTAAGGAGGAAGGGTGGGTTAGGATTTTGGGGTGCTGGGGTATTTTAAGGGAGCAGGGTGGAATTAGTTTTTTAGGGTGAAATTAGTAATTTAAAAAATATTATACATATATACATATACTTAAAAAATATTTGTAAAAAAAAAAAAATCTAAAATGTATATATATTTATATATATATCTGTATATACATAGGGGCAGATTTATGATAACTGGCGCATCCCCAGGGATGCGCCAGTTATTTTGCGCCGCTGCTCCGCCACCCATGGTGCGCCGCATTTACAATGCAGCGCACCATGGGGCAAAAACGGCACAGATGCGTGACGCATCTGTGCCGTTAAGGTGGCGCATTGCTGGAGTTGCGTCGCAAGCACGACGCAGCTCCAGCAAGGCTCGGGGGTGTCCCATCTTTACAATGCTGCGTCAAGACCTACGCCTGCTTCAAGCAGGCGCAGGGTTTTGATGCAGCATTGGCCTGAAAGTGACTGAGTGAAATCTTATAGATTTCACTCAGCCACTTTTGTGAGGCGCACCTGCCCCGGAACGCCCACCCTGCGCCGGAACGCCCACAAGCGGTGCAGGGCTTTACAACGTGACGCATTTGCCTAGATGCGTCACATTGTAAATCGGTCGTAGGGATGTGTCACGTATACGCCGCAGTTGCGTGACGCAAACATGGCGCATTCCCAACATAAATCTGCCCCATATTACCTCCTGGCGGTCGCCAGTAGGTAGTTATAGTTAGGACCTAGCTATCATAGGAAATCTGTAACATTCTATTGGGAAAAACTTTGTGGCGCCAGTGGAGGAATTTCCGTGTAATTTTCCAAAATTTTGGCCTGCTCCGCTCCGCTCCTTCCCTGAAAGTTTTGGGGGGATTCATGAAGTGGGGGCTGAGAAAAAAGGGGGGTCCCAAAACGTGTTTTCCCCATGCAATTTTCCATAGGACGTTCTGACACGTCTACAGTCCGAACCGCTGAACGGAATTACGCCAACCTTTGCAAAATTGTAGGGACTGGTACGCAGATGTGCCTTTGCTATATTTGGTGAAATTTGCTCCGATGGTTTTTTTTAAATTAACTTCAAAATCACATATATATCTATAGGCGCGCTGCAAGCGCTCACCGGTTCGCATACCGGGGAGCGCACCCGGCGCACTACGGGAGTGCGCGAGCGGAAAAGTTGATTGGCTGTCGGATGTCTGTCAACATTCTAAACAGTCAGGAGAGTCCGCCATCTTGTGTCTCGGTTGAATCGAGACACAAGAGGTGAAAATAAAAAGGGGAAAATGTTTAAAAGGGGGCAGGGTACACATCCCCTGACCCCCTAGGTTTTCTGAGGGGGGCCTAGAAGGACCCTGAAGGACAAAAAAACTTTTTTTTTTGGCAATTTCGCAGGGTAAGCGCTGGGTGCGTTCCCATGTACGCTCACCGGTACGCGCACCCAGAGCGCACCACAGGGTAAAATTTCTTTTGAATTTGTAAAGAATATAGCTCTTTTTTGAGAATTAGAGGTATTTCTAAAAATAACTGTTTTTTTTCTTCTTTTTTAGTTTATTTTTTTGTTGTTTTTCTGAACGTTTTTTATTTTTTTTGGTATTTTTATCAGAACAAAAACAAAAATAGGGAATGCCAAACTGCTCAACAGGAGCAAAAATAAGGGGAAAAATTAGGCTGGGGAGGGCAGCGGTGTTATTCCCTTTTGCGAACTATCAGGAGGATACTCTGCTCTCCAACACAAAGTAGTTCATTACACTGCTTACAACGAATGTTGATGTCGCTGAAAACAGGCTGAATATTGGGAATCATCTCCACTGATCTTCCTCTCCCCGATGATGTTTGTCCTCCGGTTGAAGTTGAGGCGCCATCTCTTGGGGGATTACGTGCCAGGTCTCTGACACTCTCCCGGGCATAGTTCTGGGGGTGCCTCCTTTGAACATGCCTGATCATTGTTGAGTTACCAAAACTTTATTTTTTCTTGGGTCACCCCGTGAAAGAACAGTTTTGCAAATTTTGCACTCCACTTTTAGAGCATTAACCTTTTTCTCTCCTGGTGGAATAGTAAAAAATGTCCAGATAAAGTGCTCCTTCACCTTTGGCTGAGGAGTTTCTTCCTCAATAAACCCATCAGAGTCCTCACTGCTGCTAGGTGGTCTTGCAGCCATTCTTTCTAAAGTAATGAAGACAAACAGGGAACAGGTCTTGCTCTCTCCAAAGTGAAAGAAGTAGTGAAGGAAATGGGTGGGGTTTTCATTAGTTGTAAAAAAAGCTGTATTAAACCAATGAAAAGTGTTAAATTAATGTCACATGACTTGACGCGCTTACGCTGCGCGTACTGGAGCGCTTGCGGGGGCGCTTACGCGGCACGAACGTAGGCGCTTCCGGGTGCGCTGACGCGGCACGAACGTAGGCGCTTCCGGAAGCGCTTACGCGGCGCACCTAAATGACGTTTTGCTAGCTTTTCGGAAATACGTTTAAAGTTACAATACGGGCATTTAAAATCAAAAATACTACTTTTATAAGTATGCCACTAAATGTCTTGCATTATATTTGACTTTAAATACAAACTTTATTTTTTCTTGCATGCGGGTAAGCTCTCCGGTGCGCGCACCCTGAGCGCTCCGAGACAAAATTATTAAAAAAAAACCTAACATGAAAAATACATTGAAAAATTAATTTTAGAAAAAAAAATAATAATAATTAATAGTTATAAAAAACAGCTACTAAAAAAAAATTCACTTTAAAAATCGTAGGTTACAAACTCAATATAGTAAGGAATTAGCTTTGAAATAACCTTTGAAATTCACTGAAAAAACTATAGGTTTCACAATCGTTATAGTTAGGAATTAGCATTTAAAAAACCTTTGAAATTCACTGTAAAAACCATAGGTTTCAAACCAGTTATAGTTAGCTGAACATTTTACTCATACAAAACCATTGAAATTCCTATATAGAGAGCTATCAATAGTATTGTTTTTTATCTCTAATTTAAGGTCTAGAAATTCCATGGTGTCATTGCTTATCTGATGTGTGAATTGGAGATTCATTTGATTGTTTATTTAATGCTTCCACAAATTCAATGATTCAGAAAAGGGGGTGGTGATGGACAGAGTCTCTGAATTAAGCAGAACACTCCTACCCAGTCAACAGATCAGGGCTTGATCCATCACCATTTTTTAGCTCACTGCACCATCCCAGCTCAGAACCTGGCTACATGCAAATTAGTCTGTCCCTGGCCTAGTGCATCATGGGAACTGGGCAGACCAAACTACCAAGCCAATTCTTTTACTGGAAAGGAAACAAGCTTCCGAGGACCGGTTTCTGGCATTACAGCCGTCTTCGGCCCGGCTTGCTTGAATCCTGATGTTGCAGTGAGCAAGAGACTCACATCTGAGCATACCCTTCCATGCTTATGGTGGACAAAACGATTCAGAAAAGGGGGTGGTGATGGACAGAGTCTCTGAATTAAGCAGAACACTCCTACCCAGTCAACAGATCAGGGCTTGATCCATCACCGTTTTTTAGCTCACTGCACCATCCCAGCTCAGAACCTGGCTAAATGCAAATTAGTCTGTCCCTGGCCCAGTGCATCATGGGAACAGGGCAGACCAAACTACCAAGCCAATTCTTTAACTGGAAAGGAAACAAGCTTACGGGGACCGGTTTCTGGCATTACAGCCGTCTTCGGCCCGGCTTGCTTGAATCTTGATGGTGCAGTGAGCAAGGGACTCGCATCTGAGCATACCCTTCCACGCTTATGGTGGACAAAACAATTCAGAAAAGGGGGTGGTGATGGACAGAGTCTCTGAATTAAGCAGAACACTCCTACCCAGTCAACAGATCAGGGCTTGATCCATCACCGTTTTTTAGCTCACTGCACCATTCCAGCTCAGAACCTGGCTACATGCAAATGGGTCTGTCCCTGGCCCAGTGCATCATGGGAACAGGGCAGACCAAACTACCACGCCAATTCTTTTACTGGAAAGGAAACAAGCTTCCGGGGACCGGTTTATGGCATCACAGCTGTCTTCGGACCGGCTTGCTTGAATCCTGATGGTGCAGTGAGCAAGGAACTCACATCTGAGCAAACCCTTCCACGCTTATGGTTGACAAAACGATTCAGAAAAGGGGATGGTGATGGACAGAGTCTCTGAATTAAGCAGAACACTCCTACCCAGTCAAGAGATCAGGGCTTGATCCATCACCATTTTTTAGCTCACTGCACCATCCCAGCTCAGAACCTGGCTACATGCAAATTAGTCTGTCCCTGGCCCAGTGCATCATGGGAACAGGGCAGACCAAACTACCAAGCCAATTCTTTTACTGGAAAGGAAACACGCTTACTGGGTCCGGTTTCTGAAATTACAGCCGTCTTCGGCCCGGCTTGCTTGAATCCTGATGGTGCAGTAAGCAAGGGACTCACATCTGAGCATACCCTTCCACGCTTATGGTGGACAAAACGATTCAGAAAAGGGGGTGGTGATGGACAGAGTATCTGAATTAAGCAGAACACTCCTACCCAGTCAACAGATCAGGGCTTGATCCATCACCATTTTTTAGCTCACCGCACCATCCCAGCTCAGAACCTGGCTACATGCAAATTAGTCTGTCCCTGGCCCAGTGCATCATGGGAACAGGGCAGACCAAACTACCAAGCCAATTCTTTTACTGGAAAGGAAACAAGCTTCCGGGGACCGGTTTCTGGCATTACAGCCGTCTTCGGCCCGGCTTGCTTGAATCCTGATGGTGCAGTGAGCAAGGGACTCACATCTGAGCATACCCTGCTACGCTTATGGTGGACAAAACGATTCAGAAAAGGGGGTGGTGATGGACAGAGTCTCTGAATTAAGCAGAACACTCCTACCCAGTCAACAGATCAGGGCTTGATCCATCACCGTTTTTTAGCTCACTGCACCATCCCAGCTCAGAACCTGGCTACATGCAAATTAGTCTGTCCCTGGCCCAGTGCATCATGGGAACAGGGCAGACCAAACTACCAAGCCAATTCTTTTACTGGAAAGGAAACAAGCTTCCGGGGACCGGTTTCTGGCATTACAGCCGTCTTCGGCCCGGCTTGCTTGAATCCTGATGGTGCAGTGAGCAAGGGACTCACATCTGAGCATACCCTTCCACGCTTATGGTGGACAAAACGATTCAGAAAAGGGGGTTGGTGATGGTCAGAGTCTCTGGATTAAGCAGAACACTCCTACCCAGTCAACAGATCAGGGCTTGATCCATCACCGTTTTTTAGCTCACTGCACCATCCCAGCTCAGAACCTGGCTACATGCAAATTAGTCTGTCCCTGGCCCAGTGCATCATGGGAACAGGGCAGACCAAACTACCAAGCCAATTCTTTTACTGGGAAGGAAACAAGCTTCCGGGGACCGGTTTCTGGCATTAAAGCCGTCTTCGGCCCGGCTTGCTTGAATCCTGATGGTGCAGTGAGCAAGGGACTCACATTTGAGCATACCCTTCCACGCTTATGGTGGACAAAACGATTCAGAAAAGGGGGTGGTGATGGACAGAGTCTCTGAATTAAGCAGAAAACTCCTACCCAGTCAACAGATCAGGGCTTGATCCATCACCGTTTTTTAGCTCCCTGCACCATCCCAGCTCAGAACCTGGCTACATGCAAATTAGTCTGTCCCTTTCCCAGTGCATCATGGGAACAGGGCAGACCAAACTACCAAGCCAATTCTTTTACTGGAAAGGAAACAAGGTTCCGGGGACCGGTTTCTTGCATTACAGCCGTCTTTGGCCCGGCTTGCTCGAATCCTGATGGTGCAGTGAGCAAAGGACTCACATCTGAGCATACCCTTCCACGCTTATGGTAGACAAAACGATTCAGAAAAGGGGGTGGTGATGGATAGAGTCTCTGAATTAAGCAGAACACTCCTACCCAGTCAACAGATCAGGGCTTGATCCATCACTGTTTTTTAGTCCACTGCACCATCCCAGCTCAGAACCTGGCTACATGCAAATTAGTCTGTCCCTGGCCCAGTGCATCATGGGAACAGGGCAGACCAAACTACCGAGCCAATTGATTTACTGGAAAGGAAACAAGCTTCCGGGGACCGGTTTCTGGCATTACAGCCGTCTTCGGCCCGGCTTCTTGAATCCTGATGGTGCAGTGAGCAAGGGACTCACATCTGAGCATACCCTTCCACGCTTATGGTGGACAAAACGATTCAGGCAAGGGGGTTGGTGATGGACAGAGTCTCTGAATTAAGCAGAACACTCCTACCCAGTCAACAGATCAGGGCTTGATCCATCACCGTTTTTTAGCTCACTGAACCAACCCAGCTCAGAACCTGGCTACATGCAAATTAGTCTGTCCCTGGCCCAGTGCATCATGGGAACAGGGCAGACCAAACCAATTCTTTTACTGGAAAGGAAACAAGCTTCCGGGGACCGGTTTCTGGCATTACAGCCGTCTTCGGCCCGGCTTGCTTGAATCCTGATGGTGCAGTGAGCAAGGGACTCACATCTGAGCATACCCTTCCACGCTTATGGTAGACAAAACGATTCAGAAAAGGGGGTGGTGATGGACAGAGTCTCTGAATTAAGCAGAACACTCCTACCCAGTCAAAAGATCAGGGCTTGATCCATCATCGTTTTTTAGCTCACTGCACCATCCCAGCTCAGAACCTGGCTACATGCAAATTAGTCTGTCCCTGGCCCAGTGCATCATGGGAACAGGGCAGACCAAACTACCAAGCCAATTCTTTTACTGGAAAGGAAACAAGCTTCCGGGGACCGGTTTCTGGCATTACAGCCGTCTTCGGCCCCGCTTGCTTGAATCCTGATGGTGCAGTGAGCAAGGGACTCACATCTGAGCATACCCTTCCACGCTTATGGTGGACAAAACGATTCAGAAAAGGGGGTGGTGATGGACAGAGTCTCTGAATTAAGCAGAACACTCCTACCCTGTCAACAGATCAGGGCTTGATCCATCACCGTTTTTTAGCTCATTGCACCATCCCAGCTCAGAACCTGGCTACATGCAAATTAGTCTGTCCCTTTCCCAGTGCATCATGGGAACAGGGCAGACCAAACTACCAAGCCAATTCTTTTACTGGAAAGGGAACAAGCTTTCGGGGACCGGTTTCTGGCATTACAGCCGTCTTCGGCCCGGCTTGCTTGAATCCTGATGGTGCAGTGAGCATGGGATTCACATCTGAGCATACCTTTACACGCTTATGGTGGACAAAACGATTCAGAAAAGGGGGTGGTGATGGACAGAGTCTCTGAATTAAGCAGAACACTCCTACCCAGTCAACAGATCAGGGCTTGATCCATCACCGTTTTTTAGCTCACTGCACCATCCCAGCTCAGAACCTGGCTACATGCAAATTAGTCTGTCCCTGGCCCAGTACATCATGGTAACAGGGCAGACCAAACTACCAAGCCAATTCTTTTACTGGAAAGGAAACAAGCTTCCGGGGACCGGTTTCTGGCATTACAGCCGTCTTCGGCCCGGCTTGCTTGAATCCTGATGGTGCAGTGAGCAAGGGACTCATGTCTGAGCATACCCTTCACGCTTATGGTGGACAAAACGATTCAGCAAAGGGGGTGGTGATGGACAGAGTATCTGAATTAAGCAGAACACTCCTACCCAGTCAACAGGGACAGACTTATTTGCATGTAGCCAGGTTCTGAGCTGGGATGGTGCAGTGAGCTAAAAAACGGTCATGGATCAAGCCCTGATCTGTTGACTGGGTAGGAGTGTTCTGCTTAATTCAGATACTCTGTCCATCACCACCCCCTTCTCTGAATCGTTTAGTCCACCATAAGCGTGGAAGGGTATGCTGAGACATGAGTCCCTTGCTCACTGCACCATCAGGATTCAAGCAAGCCGGGCCGAAGACGGCTGTAATGCCTGAAACCGGTCCCTGGAAGCTTGTTTCCTTTCCAGTAAAAGAATTGGCTTGGTAGTTTGGTCTGCCCTGTTCCCATGATGCACTGGGCCAGGGACAGGCTAATTTGCATGTAGCCAGGGTCTGAGCTGGGATGGTGCAGTGAGCTAAAAGACGGTGATGGATCAAGCCCTAATCTGTTGACTGGGTAGGAGTGTTCTGCTTAATTCAGATACTCTGTCCATCACCACCCCCTTTTCTGAATCGTTTTGTCCACCATAAGCGTGGAAGGGTATGCTCAGACATGAGTCCCTTGCTCACTGCACCATCAGGATTCAAGCAAGCCGGGCTATAGACGGCTGTAATGCCAGAAACCGGTCCCCGGAAGCTTGTTTCCTTTCCAGTAAAAGAATTGGCTTGGTAGTTTGGTCTGCCCTGTTCCCATGATGCACTGGGCCAGGGACAGACTAATTTGCATGTAGCCAGGTTCTGAGCTGGGATGGTGCAGTGAGCCAAAAAACGGTGATGGATCAAGCCCTGATCTGTTAACTGGGTAGGAGTGTTCTGCTTAATTCATATACTCTGTCCATCACCACCCCCTTTTCTGAATCGTTTTGTCCACCATAAGTGTGGAAGGGTATGCTCAGACATGAGTCCCTTGCTCACTGCACCATCAGGATTCAAGCAAGCCGGGCCGAAGACGGCTGTAATGCCAGAAACCGGTCCCCGGAAGCTTGTTTCCTTTCCAGTAAAAGAATTGGCTTGGAGAGACAGGGAGCAGGAGCAAGAGCACATGAGCTGCACAGCTGCCACCCAGCTAACACAGAGGAACTACACCATGGCTTCAAAGGAGAAGAAGAAGGATGCTGGCGAAAGGAAGAGCTAGCACAAGTTTAGTGAGAGGGAGTTGGAGGTCCTCATAGAGGAAGTTGTTAAAGACCACGACCAGCTCTTTGGCAAGAGATCTCTGAACGTCCCTGAGGAACAGAAAAGGAGGATTTGGCTGGCGATCCAGCAGAAGATCAATGCGATTGCCGTCACACATCGCACAACTGAGGACTTAAAAAAGCGATGGTATGACCTGAGGAAACATGCAGGAGAGGGTGGCTGACTGGCAAAAACAAGCGGGGAAGACCGGCGGGGGAAGATCCACAGCACCTGCTCCAACTTCCCTAGAGCAAATGGTTGAGTCCACCCTCCAGCCAGAGAGAGTCACTGGCATCGGGGACGTGGACAGCTCAGCAACAGCATCCAACAGACAAGGTAAGATGCATGCACAGCATCCTGTCTCCCCTCCGTAACCCCAATTCCCCTGCAAGTATCCCACTCCAGAACATGTTTAGTTTAAAATCAGCAATGCATCATGGGAGATGTAGTCCCAATCAACTATTAGCAAATCAGTCAGTCTCCAAAAAGCATAGGCATGTCACACACATCAATAGATGAGATAGCGGAGGACAGAGAGCTAGAATGTCAGTCGTGAAATTTATTTGCAGACAAATGCTGGCAGGCAGGTGAGTAATAGTACATTCTGTTTCCACATGTGGAACATTGCCCCAGGCTGCAAAAGGGGACACAGTTGAGGAAGTCATCTCACCTACAAACACCACACCAACATCCCCACCACCACCAAGGAGGAATACAGTGGCTAGCCTCCAGGAGATAGATGCCACAGAGGAGGACAGCCAGGAAGCACAACAGACCACACTGGGCAATGACACACAGGCATCGGTGAAACAGTCCCCCGTGGAGGAAACCAACAGAGGTGCCCGTAGAGGGCGACAAAGGGCACAGAGTCCTGACGCTGAGGAATCCAGTATCTTCTCCGGAGTGGCGGTGGAGGTGCTCAAAGTGCAGCGGCTGCAGGGAAAGACAATGAGGGCCATTCAACGAGAGATGGTGGCAAACAACATATAAAGTTCGACAACATGAAGGAGGCCATATACTGCATCAACAATACTGTGGCAGAGGGAATAAAGGAGATGTCGGAAGCAGTGAGGCTGTTATGCGGCAGAATGGATAGTGAGCGTGCTGCAAGGCGCAGAGACAGGCAGATACTTATAGGGTACACCAAGTCTGTCAACAGGCTGTGCAATGCAACCCATGTGCTCAGTCGTCGATCAGTGGCCATGCAACTGGAAATGGCAAAGTGCAGCCGTGAGGTAACTCAGGGCCTGGTCACAGTCACCAGTGCCTTAGAGGTGATTCAGACAAACCAAATTGCTGCCACCGGAACAGGGGATGGGGATGAGAGTGAGAAGGCAAGCAGTTGCAGCACTATAACCCCCCCTTTCCAGAGAGCAGGAGGCGCAGTGTGAGGTAGGGAACTGCTGCAGGACACAGCACTGGTGAGGACAGTGTGCCTGCTGAAAGCAGCAGTGGTGGGCGCAGGAGATAGGCACTGCCCTCAAATTCCGTTGTGTGGTGGGTGACGTAACCCATTGGACACATCGCTGGTGTTACGGTGTGCTGGACAATTGCCTGTTGTAAGGTCGATTAAACACCCTGACACAAATGCATTTACTGGCTTTGTCTCATTACTTACTCAGAAATAATTTTGTGTGATCTCTCACCGTCTCTGTCTCCCATCTGCTGCAGCTGCGCTGCCTGCTGTGCTGTGCTGTGGCTGTGTACCTTCCTCCTTCTCATCCTCCTCTTCAGATTCACACATTTCCACAGGTGTCCCCCTCTTAGTGGCAAGGTTATGCAGCATAGCACATACAGATATGATTTTGCAGCAAACCAGGGGCCGGTACTGCTGTGCACCTCCACTTTTGTGGAGGCAGCGGAACCGGCTTTTGAGGAGTCCAAATGTTCACTCAACCACATTGCGCGTCGATCTATGTGCTGCATTATATCGCCTTTCACTTGGGGTGGATGGGTGCAGGTACGGAGTCAGGATGAAAGAAAGCACCGCATAGGCACTGTCACCTGAGTGTGAGAAGAAAGTAAGTTATTCACAATCAATAATCGCAGCAACAGGTGTATACTTCAGGGGGTGTCACATGTATTTACTAAGGGTGGGCGGAATTTGCGTAATCGCGTTACGCAAATCTCCGCGAAATGGTAATAAATCTCTGCGAACATGCAGAAATTCCACGAACACGTGGAATTGCTTGTTCGCAATGCTTTTTTCCTGTTCGCAATTGCTGTTTGCGTGCTCGGGGGGGAGATATCTCGCGAAACGCATTTTGAGAACACGAACAAGCAAACAATTTCGCAAAATCGCGGAAAGCAGCATTTTGGGCAATTTTGCGTTCTTTGTGGAATGCAAATATACCCAAGTTCCGTAAATTACACCAGCGGAACGGAATTTACCACCCAGGCCTAGTATTTACCTGAGAAAGCACAAAACTTTCTCAGGCAATGGCCTGAGGAGGGAACTAGAGGCCGTAGGGCACTGGAAGACGGTCAGCCTCCAATCCAATCTGATAAACACAGTAGAGACCGTTCCTGATTAAGACCAAATTACAAATAGTGAGGTGCCCACAGGTAGTTGGGCATCTCACAAAAAGTGATGGACTGGCATCACACTCCACCCGGAGTCATGCATCATCATCTGCCAGTCCTCGCCCTCCAAAAACCGCGTTTGATGGAGGGCGGGCATACACCTGGAGACAGGGATGCACTTCTAAGTGAGTGGGGGCCCAGAAAAAGAAAGTGAATTAAAAAGCCATCACAGTGCCCCCATAAATCCTTTAGTCAAAAGGGAGACTGTGTGGGATTAAAATCAAAAGTGCGGTGAATAAGGACATTATCTTCCCATCACCGCTGTGACATTTTTAGAAAAAGGTCAACATGTTTCTGCCTTCTGTCCATATGGGTACATGGCATTCGTCAGGACCAAGAGGGGGCTCCAATCTTACCAACTGTCTTGGTAGTGCCACTCCGTGGGAGTGATCCTATTACTCTCCACTAGGTGGGTCCAAGGACCTGGATGTAATATAAAAAATGTAGAGAAAAGTGCATATTTAATGACTAATCACATTTTATGTATTTGGTCAAAGACTATTTCAAATCATATACTGAGTTTTGATAATAGTACGCGCCCCAGTGCTCAATAATGGTGTTTGAGGACTGGGAAGACTCAAGAAAAAATGTCTTACCCTGCAATAAGGTTAACTTGCCCCATGGGAGGGGGGGGGTTGTCCTTAGGAGGTCCCTGCAGTCACACTAGGTCAAGAAGAAAGACGAAAACTGAGAAATAACTAATGCTAAACTGAGTTTAAAAAGTCCACATAGTTGTGGTTTAAGAGCGTTATAAAGTTGTAAATACCTAGATTATGGTAGTGTTGCTGGGCTCACCTGTTGTAAAGGGAACTCTCGTAAGTTCACCTACAATGTGCCTCTCCACCTCCCCATTGATAATGCGGCTTAGGTGGGGCTCAGCTTTTACAGTCGGGCATTCAATTGATTGAAAACGGCAAGTATCGGAAAACAAGCAGCACCTGTGTGTGAACGCGCATGTAAATAACGTAGGGTTTCCTGTGTCTTGAAGGAGACCTGATGATTGACCGCCTCATTTGTTGGCCCGCCTGACCCTGGGCGTGAATGGAAGAGAAACTAATACTTGCGTTATGTCGCAAGAAAAACGCCTCAGTCAGCGTCCGGTGTCACAAAAGTCGGTTGCCTGATGTACGCGAGTGCATGACATCGTCTCTGATTAGTTAGCTTATGTCACATGCAGAACCCCGCGTATCCAATGGTTATGTCTCACCCACCGCCTAGATGTGACAGGCTGAGGAGGATTGCGGGACGTGTCCGGGTTCTACTATCATCCCGTGCGAAAGGTTAATGTACCCAGCCGTGATCACTCTACTTTCACTCATACGGTATACAAAGTAACACACAGAGCTGTACTTTAGTGTAGCACGTGTGCTATTATTGTGGAACAGACCCAACGTTAGATCATATCCTACTGTTCTTAAACAAGGAGCATGTTAATGTTCGTATTGTTTTAGACATTATAAAACCTATTATCTAAAGACGGGTGAGAGAAAAACACAGTATGTTTTTTTCTTAAATGTTGCAAATGGAAGTAGGTTGCATAGTGTATATGGTTACAAGAACTTCAAGTTACACATTTACCAACTATGAAATATCTATGCATTGTCCAGCTCCTGAATAGCGAGATTGATGCGTTTATCAACCTGTGTGAGAAAAAATGGGGGTTTGTTCGAGTGATTCTTATATTGATATGAGGTATGTGCTTGGATGTCACATCATGAGGGGTACTGCATGGTAAATTGTACCTCCATTGGCTCACGCTAGCGAGCCCTGCAATTGCTATTTGGATTGGACTTAAGTTTAAGTTCACTACATAACAATATCAATATTTAAAGTAGATGTAACTCTACAAACTGAATATAAGTTTTGGAAAGCCTCATCGGATAGTCGGACTTTATATAAAAAGCTCATTCTCAGTTCATTTGGAGCCAGGGTATGTCATCATTGAGGCCAGTTTCTGCGGTATTGAGTCTATAGACCCACCGTTGTTCTCTTACGTGGAGGGCATGGGTTAGATTTGTTTCTCTTCTGTGTAGCACCTCAAGGACTGTCCATTTCAAATCACATTCAGTGTGTGCCTTCTCCAGAAAGTGTCTGGTGAATTTGGTGTTATCTTTTTTGCACCTGAACGTGCTACGGTGTTCATTGATGCGGATCCTTATTTTTCTTGTGGTCATGCCCATTTACCTAGCAGGTAGCCCTCTCCAAATTCACCCGCAATGAGACGGGTATAGATCCCTCTGTTCCTGTATATGTATGAATCATGCGTGCTCCCTGGGAATTTTGCAACTATGTCGGTGATGATGGAAGACGCATAACATATGACCTGGACATTAATGGAATTTGTGGATTTGGGATTGCGGTAGATGTACTCAGTCGCAGCAGGGGGGCAGATTGCTATATGTGTCCTGTCAATGCAACCGATGACGTGTGGGAACTGGGGCTTCAGGTAAAAGTCCCTCTTGGTCTTCAGC